>NC_137158.1:80938312-81136925 GCF_951394435.1 Stenella coeruleoalba
AAAAGAAAATATTCCAGGACTTTAAAAGTTCTGAAGTTGGTCAAGTGGGCAATGCCCTCCCTGTGTCTTGCAGTACAGCTCCAACCCTGTCTGGCCCCCTGAGGGGACTTAGAAAGTTTCCTAAGACTCAGGCCGTCCTAGAACAGACACCCAATGTGCACGTTTGTGGGCAATGGCTGCTCCCAGGCTTCCAAGTTGACTTAGAAAAATATTTGGAGGTGCTGGTGGTAGGTAATATTCTTTATTCCAGGTAATAAAGAGCAGTTCCTTTGCCTCCAAGCTTATTTAGAAAAAATGCAGAATCTCAGGAGGGCCAAGGGGACCATTCACAACCCCTCCAAACCTGCAGGAGCAGTTCCTGGGCCCCAAGTGGACCTAGGAATTTTGTGTTGGAAAGATTTGTCCTAGGAGGCCCTCTCTTTGGCTTGTAGGCCTGCATACTCTGTTTAATACAAGCAAACAAAAAAGTTCAACCGAGTAAATTTGAAGATCTAATTGTCTTTATTAGGTGATTCATGAATCAATTGGGCATCATCCCATCTAGCAACTAGAAGGTACTCCAAGGGATTATGCAAAGTGGAAGGTTTTTACAGGAAGAAGGGAGGGGCAAGGGAGCTGTTAGGGAAAGAAAAGAATTGTTTTTAGGTTGGGATGTGGGGTGGGCAGAGGGTAGGGGCGCGGGACAGCAAGGATTTTATCATGCAGATGCCTCTTCTTCCTCTATTGGTGCCGACCAGAAAATTCCAGACTGGCTGATTAAGATTACATTTCTTTCTTTCTTTCTTTCTTCTGTTTTTTGAAATTGGTTTTATTTATTTATTTGTGTATTTATTTTGGAGTATAGTTGATTTGCGATGTTGTATTAATCCCTGCTGTACAGGAAAGTGAGTCAGTTATACCTATCCACTCTTTTTTTTAGATAAGATTACATTTCTGGTGAAGGTCAAAACTGCAGTTAGGTTATTAAATCTAGGTTTTGTATCATGGGTTTTAGCACAAGTGATGCCATTTGGGGGCCTTTTTGTTTGGTTTGGTTTGACAATACAGTTGCTAGGATCATGAGGGGAGGGGGCTTCTAAATGTTTCCATAGGCTCAGGAAGGGACACAGCATCCCAAGTCTCTTCTGCAAGCATGAGGTGGCCCGTCTCCAGAGGAACCTGGAATATTTCAGGAGTCTCAACCTTCAAAGAGAACACCAGTTGGTACAGTGACAGACAGGGACCCGTGATGTGTAGCTATGTCTTAGGGGAAGCCTCCTAATCATCTTTGTTAAATCGGGTACCATCTCTGCACAGAGAAACTCTACCTAATGTTGTATAACAACCACCTCATTAATTATCTATGACAAGAACAATAATAATAAAAATAATGATGAGTAACAATAATAGTCATAATAATCATAAGTGGTAACAACTTTAATGGTGATAAAATATTAAACCAAGGAGATGGAAAATAAATGAGTAACTACTCAGCAGTCGTCCCCTCTGGGTGTCAGGATTACTTTGGTTTGGGATTCCCTTTGCGTATGGGTCCTCTCTGATGGTTTGCTCATTCTCTGCATTAAGCATGTATACTGGCACTAATGGGAGAGGAAATGTGTATTTTTAAAAACCATTTTAAAAATCGTTTGCTACATTGTATTATGTTCAAGGAAAGCAGTCAGCATCTTTCAGAAGAATTTCTAACCTGGATTCAGGCTGAGAAACCACAGCAGTCTGGCAGAGGCCTGCCAGGAAGTGGAGGGTCGGGTGGGGGTCAGGGAAGGTTCTCTCCGTGGCGGCACAGAGATTCGCAGACCTCCTGCCCTGACAAGGAAGCTGGCTTTTCAAGATGAACGTCTTGAGGAAGCCGACAATTAAAGGCCGAGGGGAAATGAGGAAAGCGGAGAGCCGGGGTTTGCAAGTCTGGGGCGGAAGCTGAGCTCGCTGCCCGCAGAGGCTGGACCGGTCGGCCAGGGCCCAGCTGCTCCCTTGTGGGCCTTGCTGCCTGGAACTGCTCCGTGCTGGGCAGCCAGGGTCCCGCCAGATCCTCCCAAAGATTCCAAACGCAACATGTTTGTCGTCTCAGGAGAGCTTCAGGGTAAACTAACTGTAGGAGACTCCAGAACTTGGCAGTTGTTACATAGAGAGCAACACAGCTGAACCAGAAGGCCTACTTACCGTGCCTACGCAGTCTGTGTTTTCAAATCTTCATTCAGTTGACGTTAACACGTAAACCTGGGATTGGAAATACCAGGAGATGCAAGTTTCAGGGAAACCCTCTCTCCACGCACAGCCAAGCTGCCCAACTCCAGGGGGGCGCCCTTCGCCTTGCTTTCAGGCTGAGCAGTATCCCTCGTGCAATCCCAAGGGGCTCTGTCCACATAGAATCCCGTGTGCTGGCGCCCCCTAGCGTTGTGCAACGTAGTAGCCCAACCTCTTCCTATGGAGCAGCTCGAACGGCTTTTGGCAAGAGAGCCAACAGAAATCCCTCTCAGAAACCTCCCGGCAGACTTTCTCTCTCTCTCACTGACAAGAACTGGGTCACTTGCCCACTGCTGAATCACTGGCAAGCAGGATGGAATTCCCAGTGTAATTTAGCTAATTAGGAGTGACGCACCAGGGCTGTGGTGGGACCCTGTCCCTCCGTGAAGCACACGGTCACCCGACACTGGGAGGGGAGCAGACGGGGGTTGGATGGGTTCCCAATAGCATCTGCACACTCTGCTTCTACTCCTCAGAGTTTCCGAGAAAGACGGGTGTCCGGGGTCAGCTAAAGCACCCTGTCCAGTAGGGAGCATGGACTCCTGGGAGGTGTGAGCCCCCCACGGTTAAAAGGAGAATAAATACTGAAAAAAATACAGAGAAGAGAGGTCACAACTGCCATACCTCCCACAAAGTTAGAAGGGGCTCTCCCGCCCCCATTCCATGCTGTCTCTGTGACCACAAATATCACGGGCCACTTCAATGGCCTGGCAGACGTGGGACCTCTGCGGAAATGCGGGGGCAATTTGGAAAGGGCACAGGCTTTAGAATTAGGTGGATGTGGATTTGACTCCTCGCTTTCCCACTTCCTAGCTATGCGACCTTCGAAATGTTATTCAGCTTCTCTAAGCTTTAGTTGAAAAGGGGAGATGATAATATCTACTTCATAAGCTTGTTGTGAAAATTTTTTTCTAGTAAGATAATGTCTCTAGCACATGATAGGTCCTCAGTCAAGGACTCTTTGGAATTCTTAAGAGTTACCTGAAAGTCTAGCTAAGCATGCAGATTCCTGGGCCTCACACCCCAGACATTCCAGGGGCACCTGAGCCCAGTAATCTGCATCTTCAACAACCACCCCTGGGGATTCTGATGTTGTTTTTTTTTTTAAACAAATACTTTTATTGCACATTTATAAGATCTGCATTGTCGTAGTAAGTGTTTTTCCCTCCCACGATTCCCTCATTAATCTTAAAATTTGGATACCCAATTTGGAGCCTTTTAAAAATGACCCACAGGGGATATTTCTCTCTCTACATATACATATATATATAGAGATTTTTTTTTCTTTTTACAAACCCACATCCCTTATTTTTTTTAAAGCAAAAAAGGGGAGGGGCATCAAAATGTTCTTCTGGGCCAGCCGCAGCCTTAGCCATGGGTTTTGACAATTTTCAGACACTAGAAATCACTGGCGCACAGCACATCACGGCCGGTGGTGTTATTTGTGCAGTTATAAGGCGAAATCTGAGCATGCTGAGTAGCTCACGCAATAAGAAAATTCATCTTAATTTTAATTATCTACCTATAATTCCATTACATTAGCTGCATCCCATTAAAAATAATGAAATCTGCAGTTTCTGAGGTATGCCACGGGCCTGTTGGTAAAGGCTGAATAGTTCCAGAGTCATTCTCCTTGCACAAGTCAACCGAGCACAAGGACCTCGAGGGCGGAAGTCCTCTCCCAGGGGAGAAAGGCAGTCACCTCGACCTTTGCAGCCAAAATAAAACTCTTACTAAAATTACCAAGCATCACATTTCCAGCAGACAACCTCCTTCCAAACTCCGGTCTGGAGTAGTAAAGAGTCGGGCCCCACCTGCCTCTAAAATTCTGTCATCCAATTCACTTCCTGCCCAGGAAAGGGTGAAGTATCTGGAAGAGCACAGGCGAACCTCTCCCTCCCCCTCTTCCCTTCCCCCCACCCCCAACAGCTTTGGCTCTGCTGATGGTCTCAGGATATAACACTGCTTATTTCCTATTTCCAGTCTCTTGACCTCCAGCAAGTATAGAGCTCTTACCCCGAAATCCCTGCTACTGCCCGTTATTGCAAAACAGGAATAGAAAACATTGCAGAAGCTGTGACTTGGAACAAAAGAGCAGGCAAGAGCAGAGACGGGCCAGCCAGCATCTGAGAGTTGAGCAGGAAATTTAAGGACAGTGCAAAAGATTTGGTGGGGAAGGGCGTGTTGGGACGTAAATTCTTAGGGATTGGGAGGGCTTGAGAAGGAAAGGGCTGGAGACAAAGCCATGTCTGACTGTTACGAACGGCATTGGGCTTGCCCTACCTGGCTGAGAAAGACTTGGCAGCAGTCAAGTTCATGAAGAAATGACATTTATTCAGCTGTTCTTTTCCAAAAGGGCAAACCAAGGACAAAATGAAATGAAATGAGAGGGGGAGGAGCTCTGGTTAAAGTCCTGTGGTTGCCAAATCTCGTCTGTTAGAATCATTTGGAGTGCTGGTTAAAATACCCATTCCCAGGCACCACCCCGACTCTCTTCCCCAGCAATTTCAATGATCGAGTAGATTTGGGAACCACCGATTTCGTGGTTCCCAGAGGTTCCTGGCTGGTGGCCTTTGGGGTCAATGGCATTTCTTCTGTAGATCTTTCCAAGTAGTTAATGCATTTTTCTACAATTCACTTATCACATACGTAAAGCCCTTAATCCTCACAGCTCCAGCCATTTTAAGATCACCCTGGGTCCTCAGACTCTGAGTTTTGGAGCTTCCCACATCACATACTGAAATGTACCCACATCCCACTTTAAGTAGAATTTTATCATATTACTTTGAAAGTTTTTGTTTTGCTCAAGTTATTTAATTTAGGGTCAGCAATCATTTCTTGGAGATCATCTAGATACTCAGGAATTTCTGCAAAGTAAAAAAAAAAAAATTTAACCCACAACTAATTTTCTAATGTTCTGAGAGTTTCAAAAACACTAAACTTAACTACTAAAAAAGTTAATCTAGGGCTTACCTGGTGGTGCAGTCATTAAGAATCCGCCTACCAATGCAGGAGACACTGGTTCAAGCCCTGGTCCGGGAAGATCCCACATGGTGCGGAGCAACTAAGCCCGTGTGCTACAACTACTGAGCCTGCGCTCTAGAGCCCACGAGCCACAACTACTGAGCCTGCGTGCCACAACTACTGAGCCCGCGAGCCACAACTACTGAGCCTGCATGCCACAACTACTGAGCCCGCGCTCTAGAGCCCACAAGCCACAACTACTGAGCCCACGTGTCACAACTACTGAAGCCCGTGTGCCTAGAGCCCGTGCTCTGCAACAAGAGAAGCCACCACAACGAGAAGTTGGCACGCTGCAACGAGGAGTAGCCTCCGCTCGCCGCAACTAGAGAAAGCCCGTGTGCAGCCATGAAGACCCAACACAGCCAAAAATAAATAAATTAATTTAAAAAATAAAACAATAAAGATCCTGCGTGCCACAACTAAGACCCATTGCAGCCTAAATAATAAATAAATATTTTTTTAAAAAATTAATGTTATATTTTTCAGGCATTTAGTTATATTCTTATTAAATTTGATTTCAAAGCAGAGATGGGCCAGCCAGCATCTGAGAGTTGAGAAGGAAATTTAACGACAGTGAAAAAGATGAGATTTGGTGGGGGCAGGGTGTGTTGGGACGTAAAGTCAATTGGCAGTTAAGTCAGTGGGGATGCCTGGACTGCCCAGGGGGAGCATGGACCATGAGAAGTGAAGATCAAGCCCTGGAAACCCCGGCATCTCAGTTAAGGACAGGATAGAAGCAGAGGACCCTTCCTCAAAGAAGAATCAAGAGACTTGCTCAGAAAGTAGGAGAACAAGGACAGAATGTTTTTTAAAGTCAAGGAGTTAACCTTTGCAGGAGGATCGTTTCTTACCCTCAACATCTGTTCTCTTTTCTTCCATTGCAATTAAGTTTTTCAACAAGGCACGTCGCCGCCCGGAATAAAGGCTGCATTTCCAAGCTTCTATTACAGCTAAATGTTGCTCTATGATTGAGATCTGGACATCAGGATAGAAGTGATTGCAGTGGTGTTGCAATTGGCAATACTATCAAAATCAAAAACACGTAAATCCATTGATATTATATATTTTTTAATAATAAAAGATTGGGAACAACTAAATATATGCATCATTAGGGGACTAGATAAACAACTTATGGCACACCCAAACAAAAACATACTTTAGAACAAATTTTTTTTAGGGGAGATTCACGTGTACTAATGTGGAATGATTGCCAAGTGTTAATGTCTAAGTGAAAAAGCAAGGTCCTGGAGAGGATGTCCTGGAGAGTCAGATATAGAATCCCAAACAGGAGTCAATAAAAAGGCACCAAATATCGGAATTAACAAATGGGATCCGGAAATCCAGTGTGCTGGGAGTTACTTTTTTTTTTGCGGTACGCGGGCCTCTCACTGTTGTGGCCTCTCCCGTTGCGGAGCAGAGGCTCTGGACGCGCAGGCTCAGCGGCCATGGCTCACGGGCCCAGGCGCTCCGCGGCATGTGGGATCCTCCCGGACCGAGGCACGAACCCGTGTCCCCTGCATCGGCAGGCGGACTCTCAACCACTGCACCACCAGGGAAGCCCCGGGAGTTACTTTTTAATTTGCAATTACATATCTTTTTTTTTTTTAACATAAACCTGTAAAACCCTGAAACCTGTGAGGCGCATTTCAACTAAAAGCTGAAGTATTCTAAGATTGCGCTTGTATATAATATTTATGGCACAAGTTGTTTCTCTTTCTTAAAAAAAAGCATTAAAAATTCAAATATATAAAACAGGTGGTTTGTGGTAGTCAAGGAGAGTACGGAATGCTGGCATAAGCAGTTAACAGTCACCCTCCTGGGCTTCTGTCTCCAGGCGCAGTGCTTCATATTATCCTCAAATACTGAGTATCAAGGGGCTGTGTTTCTGCCCATTGGGGTAATCTGTTTTCAGGAAGTTACTCTTCCTACCAAATGGAGAACAACAAAACACCCTCCCATCCTTGGCCCGGGGTGAGACTCAGAGTGAGGAGGAGGCTGGCAAGCAGGAGAGTGGGGAGCCTTTCCAGGTGGACCCGTAACAGCGGCAGACATTTCTGTAGAGTTTTTGGAGGGAGCCAGGGGCTCCTTGGTGATTAGATTAATAAAGACTGTTACTTGACATTTGAACTCTGAGAAAGCATATTCTCCGAAACACAAAATAAAGGCCAACCTACAAGACAGTAATGTCCTAGCACAGAACAGAAAGGGGTCTGAGGGAACTGGTCAAAACGAACACACAGGGCTTCCCTGGTGGCGCAGTGGTTGAGAGTCCGCCTGCCGATGCAGGGGACACGGGTTCGTGCCCCGGTCCGGGAAGATCCCACATGCCGCGGAGCGGCTGGGCCCGTGAGCCGTGGCCGCTGAGCCTGCGCATCCGGAGCCTGTGCTCCGCAACGGGAGAGGCCACAACAGTGAGAGGCCCGCGTACCACACACACACACACAAAACGAACACACACATCATTTTTACTGAACAAAAATAGTCTATTTCTTAGCCACACCTGACCAAATAATGCCTTATCGCAATTCCACATTTTTTAAAAAGTGGTCAACAAATTCCGCCTTCACAAGCACCCAGGGTAGAATTCAGTGGTCGGTGCCCCGACCTTGAAAGCAGCCAGGATTGTTTTTTTTTTTTGTTGTTCCCTCTTCATTTTATCAGTTTGCACTAAGTACAAGAGTAAATAGGTAATGAAAAGTTATTCTTTCATTAATTCCAGCAATAATTGTATTAACTACTCGAGTGAGGGCAAATTTTAATACTGCTGTAAGTTTAGCTTATTTTCAGAAGACAAGGCTGTTTTACACTGTTACTGAGGGATGCCTCATCAACATTTGCACCCAAGGATTATTTGCTAACAGAGTTTGCTTAAATATCGGGGTTGACCATCTTGAATTTGAAAACAAAAGTATTGAGATTATTAATTCCATACAAAGCACACTTATGGAAAATAGGAATCTTCTCAATTAGCATTAATGAAGTGAGACAAATAACATTAGTAATAGCAACTAACGTTTATTGAGCCCCTATTATGTACTAGACGCTGTGCTAAGTAGTTGATAGATTTTACTGTTAGGGCCCAGGGCAGGTGCCCCCAAAATATGCCTCAATGGCATATTTTTCTCCCATGGGAAAGCTGCCCTCCCTGTACTAGGAGGTAGAAAGACATCCTTGTTACAAACAAACCTTGTCGATTCTTCACTAATTTATTACCCAAGCCCAAACTTTGCTTAAATTCTTTACTAATTAAGCACCCAAACCTCAATTTCTTTGTCCTGTCGGTTCCTCTCAAATTCATTGTTTCTTTGTCTAAAAAGTATAAAAGATGCCTGCTTTGGCCACTTCTTAGGTCCCATTTCTATGACACCTCTGTGGGCACGAATTAAACATTTTTTTTTTCTCCTGTTAATCTGTCTGGTGTCTATTATTAGTCCAGCCACAGAGCTCAAGAGGGAGAGAGAGGGAAATTTCCCCCTCTCCAACATTATCATCTTTAATCTTCACTAGAACTTTCTTCGATGACTGCTATTATTATCTCCATTTTCCTGTTAAAAAAAAAACAACAACAGAATCTCAGATTAAATAACTTGCCCACAGTCACATAGCTGGTAAGAGACAGAGTTGAGATTTTAACCCCGTCTGAGTCTAGAACTGGAACTCTAAAACTTCTAGAGTCAAACAAGAGTTTTCCTCTGTCAAACTTTTATTTCAACAAAACAACATCATCCATCATATTAAATTAATGTTAGTAGTCCAAATTTTATTGGTTTGGTCATTTTATTTTTACCGAATTTGTAAGTTTATCTCAGTTTTATAATTATACTAGATCTTCCAATATAAGGTCTCTGTACCTAGGTTTAATTTGTTCATATTTAAGTAACCTAATAAAAACTAATTTGTGTTGACACAGGATATCTGTAAGAAATATTTACTTTAAGAAAGGGTCCATCCTTTACACATTTTACAAACGCCTCTGTACAGTAGGAACAATGGCCCCTTACTTCACACAGCCTTGTCTTCTGTCCAGTGCAAAATCTTGTGCATTAAAGAACTTTTGGCCAGTAGCGGAAAATTCATCTGTTTTCTCATTCTCATTTTCACAGAGCCTTTCCTCCTGAGCGTTTAAAGAGCCGTATGGAAATTTTTCAACAAATTAAGATGTTCCATTACACTATGAACAGCGTAAGAGTTGGGAGGAGTTATTAAAATCACATTAACAGTGGCCTGGCTTTCTGTAGTACTTTTCCTCTCAATATTACAAAACGCTTTTAGATAAATTTTATCACATTTATCTTCTCATATCCTGAGGAAGTAGCCCGTGGAAAGTCTCTTTGTCACAGCCTCACAGATAGAGGCTCTAAAGTACAGAGAGGGTCGATAAAACTCACAAGAGAATTCATGTGGAACTAGGAAGTTTATACACTCTAATTACCTTTAGAGTCTAATTAGATTTCACATCTCCCGGGGAACTTGTGTATTGAGTCTGAGAAGCCACTGGGTGAAGGGGCCTCTGCCCCAAGCCGGCCTAGTGTTCCCACAATTAGTGAGTCGGGGAGAGTTCAGGGTAATGGACACGGGTGTGGCCAGTCTGGTTTGACCCTTAGCTCCGTCACTTACTAGCTTTGAGACCTTGGGAAAATTACTTAACTTTTATGACCTTCATTTTCCTCGTCTATCAAATGGGAATATATAGTCCCTACCTCATGGGGTCTTTTCGATAATTAACTAAGATAGTGTATGCAAAGGGCTTAGCGCTGGTCTCATACCGAGGATATGCTGAAGAAATGGGAGTAGTTACCATTAGTGGTGACAGTGGTGCTCATGTGTATTTCTGTTCTTCCAAGTGGGCTTCAGGCGTGGAGAACCCCTACATCTTAGAAAAACTGCTGTGTTGGAGGGTAGAAGAAATGATATAGGGGCAGAGGGATACAGCCACCTATGAATAGAGACAAGAGCTAATTATGGATTATTTAGGAAGCTTTCAGATTTAACTCAGTACGGTCTCAACAAGGATATTTAGTCTCGTATGACGAGAAGTTCAGAGGTAGAGCCGGTAGATTGATTCGGCAACTCAAAATTCTCAAGGACTCAAGTAATTTACATTTCTCTAGTCTGCCATATTCAATAGGTCTGTTTTGCCCTCGGGCTGGTTCCCTTCATCTTCACAAGATGATTGCCGCATCCTAAGATTACAAATAAAATAGGTATGACAAAGTCTAGAGGAGGATGAGACTTTATCTCTTTCTATGTCTGTTTTTTAAGAAACAAAGAAACCTTTGTTTCTTAACCTTCCCAGAAGCCTCCAGATTTTCCCCCATGTCTCACTGGCCAGAACTGGTCATATATTCACTCTAACCCAGTCACTGGGATCACTGTAATTGTCCCAGAGTCATAAAGATTCTGCTTCTGTGGCTGGAAATGGGAAACACCGGACAGAGACCTGGGCACAACCACAGTTCTCTTAGCAAAGAAGAAATAGGGTTGGCAGTTGGGTAGGCTACTTACTAACAATGTCTGCACTTAACAGATGCCTACTCTGACTTGAAACATAAAAGTGCTTTCTTGAAACGGGGCCTATACATACATAGCATGAAATGTGAAATGTTACGTGAAATGGGCATAACTCTGCCCTATGCATTTGAATATCTATAGCAAAATTTCTGAATAAGAACTCTGCCTCATAACTCTACAGCTGTCAGAACCTCAAAGCTTCAAATGCTGTAGTCAGAATAAGAGTGCAAGGGGACAAGGGGACATGCAGCCATCCGAGAAGGTAGACATACTGCTAGGGGCCTGTTTTAAAGGCTCGTCCCTTGATAGACTGAAGCCCAAGACCACCAGAACTGGAAGGACCGACCCAGAGGCAAGACTCAGGGAATTTCTTCCCCATCTCCCACCTGGGCTGCCGACAAGCCTCACTTCTGCCCAGCGTTAAACAGCTCCACTGGTCTGACTGTTCTCCAGTTACAGCTTCCTTCCGGGAAATTAGTTCAGGAGGCGAAGGCATTTCCGGAAAGAGTAAGAGTCTCAGGGAAAGGAAGTGCTGCCCCGCGCCTGATTCTTCTGAACCGCAGGGACCTCGCTTGTCTCGCCAGGCAGATGGATCCCGGAGAAAACAAACGCTAATTGTCCTGCGTTCGGCGGCTGCCCCTTGGAAAGTAAGGTCAAAAGGTTCATTTTACTTAGAACGTTCTTCTGACCCCACATCAGAGGACTTTGATTTTGGCTGAAAGTTGAAATCTGGGTTGATTATTCGGGCAATATGATTATGAGCCCCAGGGGCTGCCCAGATGCCCTGAGAGGATCTTTCCGCTGTTACGGAGAGTCATGTCATGGCGAGAAACCCAGCAAGCATTCTCTCTCCTGCTTGTTGTCCAGAGGGCTCCTGGAATTGAAGATTTTCCCCATGAGACCGTAAATTGTCCACATGCATATAAAGGGTATGTCCTGCTCTTCAAATCTGGAGTACGAATGTAATTGTGTCTCTTTTTTGGCTTTCATTTAATCACCAAAGACCTTCAATAAGAAGCGGAAAGCTCTCTGATCTGCCTAAAACCAAACAAACTTCTGGTCTGGCTACCAGTGTTTCCAGATACAGTATCCAAAATGGTGGTTAACTCCCCAATATCCATTCTACCCCAAAAGAATTGTCCAGTCCACTCACGGTAACCCATTTCCCCTGGCCACTGGGTGGTTTAGCAATAGACATGAAATGACACGTGATGCAGCCCTAACCACTGAGATGTAAGGGAAGCCGGGGGGCTGCTGGGAAAGGCGCTTTCTTTCCTGAAAATTAAGAGTATCTCACAATCTCCAGGGAGAAATTCTCTCTCTCAGTTGTCTCTTTCCTAGCGGCCTCTCTTGGCACCGTGTTCCTGAGTGTTAGTCATTCCTGGTAGGGAAGAGAATGCATCTGGGATAGAAAAACACCAGCTCAGATTTTGTGGCGATTTCTCTTTGAATGTGTGGAGCAACAGAGACCGCTGACGGACGGGCACAATTTCGGAGTTTGCCCTTGTTTTGGTCAAAGATTAAAGGAGGAAAAGGACCTTTCCCCACTCTTCGGTTTAACTCACTCAAATAGATGATAATGTGACAAATGTCAACTGTGATTTAAGCTTGAATGTGAGGAATTTAAAAGCACTTGCTTGAAAAAAGTTGTATTACATCTTAAAAAAACGCTTCGGAATGATTTTGATTTTCCATTCCTTTGAAGAAGCAAAGCTGAATGTCTTTCATCCTGAAAATGCCCTTTCATAATTTCTAGGATCCTGGTTGCAAGACACAAATTGAAAATCACCCACAGGAAACCTCTCCAGTAATTGCATCTATCTATACCCCACGCTTTGATCTCAGATGTTCCTGGTGAGGCGGGTAGAAAGCTCAGGTGCTATGGAAAGATAATGCTGGTGAGTCATATTCATGGGATTTTTTTCCTCTGAAACTAGACTGTCTCGTGTGTGACCTTTGCGATGAGATGTAACATCAGCTGACTGACAAGACGGTTGTCAGTAGCCACATCTGACGCTAGCGTGTCGGTCTATGATATTTTATCTCTACCATCCTCACTGGTGTGGTTGACAGGGTTAAATGAGAAAACGTGTGCTGCAGTTCTCTGTTAATTGCAAAGTGGTACATGAGTACAATTCTTTGATCCATGCAGTCTCCCTCTAGGCACAATAACTACATTGTACGGTGGGGTTCTTCTGGTTTTCGGTTCTGATTTATGCTTTTCCAAGATTATCAAAGTTCCTACCTCCTTGAACGTGGACATCATACCTTAAGGGTAGGCATCACTTTGGTACCCCTGCAGTTTCTAACAGCGCACAGGTAGGAGATAGTCCAGCCAGCGAGGAAATATTTATTGAAACTTGGGCCTGATCCATAAGGGGGCAACATAGTCAAACACATTGGGGAGGTCTGGCTGCAGCCAGCAAAGGGCAGCGACGATGAAGCCGAGCATCTCAGCAATGGCGGAAGTGGTGCCAATATGCAAATGAGGCCGGGCTCCATGCCCTAAGGCTTGGGAATAGAGGGATAATTCAGGTGCTTTGACGGCCTTTCCCTTGGCTTTTAGCTGTCGTGTCTATGCTACATTACCTCACACATCACCACACTCAATCACACATCCAACCCTGCCCCCATACACACACACACCCCGCCCCCATCCCCACCCTAAGAGCCAGCAGTTAAAAATACCTATAACATCAGGATTATGCCGCTTCTCTAGTGAAAATCAGGAAGATTAAGATGATGACAAACACGCCGATGAAAGGAGTCCATAAAAGTAAACTGAAAAGCACAACACAGAAGCTACTTAAGTGCCTAAAAATATTCAGTCGTTATAATAGTTGCCGTTTATTACCTACGTGCGGAGCGCTGGACAACCACTTTTGTCTCATAAGCCTCACACTCATGGTCTGAAGTAGCTGCTTTGTGGGGCGCTGTGCCCCAGTCACTCTACACGGGAGAGGCTGCACCAGGGTTCACTTGGGGTCCCGTGCCCTTGGCCACCTCACCGGGTTAACACTGTCACACTCGTTCATTCAACAAGAGGTTACTGATCGCTTACTGGGGCCCTGCACACTCCTCGTTGCCAGGAATTCAGAGATAAAAGACACAGCGTCCTCCGGCAAGAGCTCGTTTCCCAAAGAAGCATGGAGACTGGTAAACAGATGATTACCGTATGGCATGACACAGACTTGACAGAGAGAGGAGTCACCAAACACAACCTGGGAGGGCCAGCGAACACCTCCAGGAGGAGGTGACAGGAGCAGCCCTGTGGAACAGCCATAGCGGCACACTTGCATCGGAGCAAGTTTGAAGGATGAGTAGGAAGAGCAGGCCGTCAAAGAAGGGACTGGGGATGGGGTGGCATGGGCGGGTGGAGGGATGCCAGCACAGGGAAGGGTCTGAGAAATGTCCCAAGGGGAACGGGGACAAGCAGACCAAGAGGTGGACAGGGCCCAGGTCACATGGCCTTTTCATGATGCCAAGAAGCATAGGATTTGTTCTGCAGGCTAAGAGGGTGTTTGGGAGAATGTTATACAGGGCAATGGCCGTATCGTAAGTGTGGTTTCAGAAGTATTGTTAGGCCAGCGTAACAGAGAAAGGGTTCGAATGCAGCAAGTCTCTGGATGGAGAGACCAGGGAGGGGCTCCCTGCATAATCCAGGAGAGAAATGATAAGGACCTGAGAAGACAGCCATGGTGGGAATGGAAGAGGAGGACAGGTTCCAGACTTGTTTAGGAGGAAGAAGAGGTTAGATTTACTGACCAAATGATAGTAAATAAGTGATGCGGGAGAGGCAGGGGTCAAAGATGACTCCAGGGTTCTGGCCTAGGTCACTGGGTGGATGGAGATGAATAAGTTCCACGAGGACTGTGGCTTATTCAGCAGGTGGCACAGTGACTAGCGTGTAGTAGGTGTTCAGTAAATATTTACGGAACGAATGATGGCATGAATGCCTGGGTGAGGAATATAAAGAAAGAACAAGTAGTTTGGGGGGAGGGGTTGGAATGATGGTACATGCTGAGTGTGAGATGCTTATGAGATGGTCAGATAAAGATGTGCTGCAGACATTTACATCTATAAGACTGGAGTTCAAAAGAGACATCTGGGCCAAAGGTATGGATGTGGGAAACATCCACATTCACATTCAGAATAAGGAGACGGGAAGACCAAAAGGAATCATGGTCAGAAGCATCAACAGTTAAAGGGCCAGCAGAGGAAGAGGAGCCCTCAGAAGAGGTTTTAAAAATAATGGCAAGAAAGAATGGTGTCGAATTTCAAGATGGATGGGGTGTCACAGGCCCCTGGAAGGCCAAGTAGAATAACAGCTGGAATTTATGCCTTGAATTTAGCAACCGGGAGAACAAAAGTCACATGGCCCTGGCTAGAAGGAACACTGAGATTCTGCAGACTGCTGGCAGGGTGAGATGAAGCACAGCTGGAGCCGTGGGAGGGTGAGGCCCACAGGCACGGGGGAGTGCTGTGCAGCAGCGGACCCCGGACAGGAGCAAGCGAACCAGCTGTTACACTTGCAGGAATTCTGAGAGCTGGTATTAAACATAGCCGTTATTAAAAACTAAATTATATAAACCTGAAAATTGAATAAATTATACTAAAAACAAAAGTTATAAACACAGAAAACTCGTCACTTCCTGATTATTTACATTTTACTGTTTTCTCAGCTGTCAAGGTTATTAACACCTACGACATCTGGATGGCAGAAATACCGTATAACCGTGCACTGCTGTACATACCTTCCCTACCCCGCGTTCAGTGATGTCATGGTGATGGCCTGAGACTGGCCGTGGTGGGAGTATTTATACCGGGTGCAAATGCTACAGTTCTGGCTTCTTTTCTTCCAGAGAGCTGGTTGTTGCCACTTACCAGCACGCCACTGAAACCGGGCCAGCGGCTGCCTGCCCCCGGGCTTCCCCTTCAGGGAGTGGCGTTGATCCAGTCACCACAGTGAGGCTGGCGCAGGGGAGGCGCTGACCTCAGAGTGTTTAGACAAGGACAGTTCTTAGCGTCAGGGGGACGCCCGTGTCGTCTTTCTAGAGAGTTCTCTCCAGGTTGGTATAGGGGCCAGCCAGAGAGGGTTCAGAGGATTTGGGGGCAGGGAGGAAGTAGATGGCAGGGATTGGGGTGCCAGTAACTGTCCTGACACTCAGGGCTGGATTTCAGGGCCAGAAAAAACCCAGGGTGGGGGCAGAGGCCCGCATGGTCGACTGGTCACCCACACTGGCTCAGGTGCAGATGACCCCAGCCCTGAGGGTTTTTCAGTTTTCATTGCCTCAGGCCTGGCTGACAGAGGAGCCTCAGGGCAGCTGGGGGAAACCAGACTAGGGAGGGCAGGATCTGGCAGCCAAGCAGGGGGAAGTGAGATTTATTTATTTAAGGGGAAAAAAGACCAATTAAAATAATTCGGAAAAAAATCCCATCTGATGGGTAACATGAATCACGGGTTACACTGGGCGGTGTACCGGGGGGGCGGGGGGAGCCGTGGGTGCTGGGGTGCACTGTCTGTAGAGAATTAACAAATAAGAGGAAAACCAACTCATAGGCCTGCTTATTATTATCGCCAGATGTGGCAATTCTAAACAACGGCAGTGATAAAATACACCTCCTTTGGGGCAGACTCCTCCCACGCACCCTCCACACATGTATTTTTGAGAACCTTCTATGTAATCAGTTGATTGTATTCGAACAGCTGACACATACTTCTTTAGTTCCTTTTTTGCGGTGTTTGTTTCATAGAATCACTTATTTTTAGAGTGTTGGAGGCATGTTTTGTTTTTCCATTCAGACACCAACATATATCAAGGGTCCCTGAGGAGCTGTCAGTTACGCTTGGAGTTTAAGGGCGTTCGGAACAATGTAATATGGTCTTCGGAAGAATCGGGAGACAGCCTTGTTTTGTATGTGCCGTAAGATAAGTCAGAAGTTGGTTATGAATCACCACTTTCCTATTATTCTAGCATTGTGCCCTGCAGAGCAGAAAGAGGTTTTAAGCATAAATATGGTTTTCTAAAAAGACATAAGCAAACAGGATGTAGAAGGGATGACCTAGAAGCAAGTTCTCTTGCATTTCAACTGTGTGACCTTAGAAGTATTCTACTCAATTGCTCTGAGGCTCAGTTTTCCTGCTCGTAAAATGGGGTTAACAGTACCTGACCAGCTTCTTCCTGGGGCTGGTGAGACCAGGTGTAGGAAGGGGTGAGGCACCTCATAAAGCTTGGTGCTGCGTGAGTTCCTCAGGATCCAGGAAGGGGGAGCGTGGAGCCCAGAGGGAGCCTATCTGAGGAGGTTAAATGAGGTTTAGATCGGCAACTTCAATTTCCACTGCAGATACAGTGTGCTCAGAAATGTCTGGGGACATCAGAGTGAAAACTGGAACTTGGAAACTGGGAAAACAGGTCAGTGGGGAAAGGAGACAGGTCAGGGCTCTCCCGGAGTGGGGCTCACCCCACGCACCCCACGCAGCCGTGATCACGTAGTAGGTCAGCACCTCGCACCGGCTCAGATCTGCGATGTCTGGTCGGGAAGGAAAAGTCAGGTCTAGAAGCGGCTCTGGGAGCAGCAGTCCCAACACCACTTGCCAACTGGCAGATTCGATTTGAACCAGAAGCCTCTTCTCTTTTCATTGTCTTGGCTGCATTTTTGAAGAGTGGATGGTTCTCCTAGAAAGGAGGGTGGTAGAAATCCTATGAACCCCACCAAATCTCCCAAATCAAATGGAAAAGAAAACAAACAAAATGCCCAGTGGCCTCTTTGCAGCTCACTCTACACAGATTATATGCAGCAATGTAAAACACGGGCTTTTTCTTTACTACCTGAAAAGGGATGGAAAGTTATTTCCCGAGGGTGCTGATGTTGACGAAGGATGATATACTGTCGCCCCTCCCAGGCGTGGTCCATCTGCCTACTTTGATGCTGAGCAGGGGCTGGGGTCTTTAGCCATAGGACAGGGAGGGAGGAGGGCCAGAGAAGCTGCCCAGTGCTCCCAGGTCAGACCCTCCCAACATGAAAGAGCTTTTCCACGTAGAGCTCTAATATTCCTCTGTGGAATTTAAATAACTAAAGGCAAAGACAGAAAAGGGTTTCCCCTTTCTATCTAATGCTTAATAAACAGGGTAAAGCTGAGAAGGGAACAGGACAAATCAGATTAGAAGAAACAAGCCTTTGAGACGGTCCTGGGCTTCAGATGGTTGGCCCAGGAGCAGGTCAGGCCAAGAGCTGTGAATCTAGTGTTGGGACCCAGGGCAGGCTGCCCCAGAGTATACCTCAATGGCATATTGATTATTTAGAATTAAAGTTACTTAAGAAATGGCCAATGCAAGAAGGCCACTCTGACCTTCCTTTCTTTTCTCCCTGAAAGCAGAAAATAAATCTCTCATGTGAAAGGTGCTCTCCCTGTATCTGGAGGTAGAGGGACACTCTTATCGCCAAAGATAGGGAATTCAGGCCCAGAAGCCTATATAAACAAGCCTGTTACTTCTTTAATTTACTACCACAGCCCAAACTCTGTTTAGATTATTGACCAACTGAGCACCCAAAACCTAAGTTTCTTTGTCCTGTCAATTCCTCACAAATTTATGGTTTGTCTGAAAAGTATAAAAGCTGCCTGCTGCCTTCTCTGGTTACTTCTTAGGTCCCATTTCTTTTTTGTTTTTCTTTTTTTTTTTTGCTGCACTGCACGGATTGCAGGATCTTAGTTCCCTTACCAGGGATTGAACCCGGGCCTGGCAGTGAAAACACAGAGTCCTAACCAGGGGACCGCCAGGAAATTCCCATAGGTCCCATTTCTATGAGACCCCCTTGTATGTGATTAAAATTATTTCCTTCTTCTCCTGTTAACCAGTCTTGTGTCAGTTTTATTATTAGTCCAGCCACAAGAGGGGCAAAGGGGGACAGTCCTCTCCCTGGCAGTAGTGACATACTTTTCCTACCTGGAGAGACACCAGATAAGATCCGCTCCCAGGTGGAACCCTGCCTTCTCCACAAGTCACCCCCCTCTACCCACCTGCCTGATTCCAGCAGCCCAGCCCACCGTGCCACTTAACAGCCTACATTTCCCACAGGCCTGACAATCTGTATTACCGGCAATTCCTCAGAACACCGAGGTGAGGTAGTATGAAATTTTTATTTATTTAATTTATTTATTTATTTTTTGCGGTACACAGGCCTCTCACTGTTGTGGCCTCTCCCACCGCAGAGCACAGGCTCCGGACGCGCAGGCTCAGCGGCCATGGCTCACGGGCCCAGCCGCTCCACGACATGCGGGATCCTCCCAGACCAGGGCACGAACCCGCGTCTCCTGCATCGGCAGGCGGACTCTCAACCACTGCGCCACCAGGGAAGCCCAGTATGAAATTTTATCCTGGCAAACTTTGCAGGTTAAGAAACATGACCAAGTACCCCAATTAATTACTAGCAAATCTAGACTCACACGGTCTTGTGGGTTACACAAACAACCAGCCACTCTGCTTCTTGTTCTCCAAATATAGTATCTATGCAGCACGCCAGAATCTCACCAGGCAGGATTTTTACGGCAGAGGAAGAAAACAAAGCAGGTGTCAAGGGTCATTAACCTCACCCTGGTCTCTTTCTGAAAATCAGCACTCTGACATGTCCAGGCTACCTTTAAAGCGCCATGTGTATATGATGTAAATTTACACTTGCTTTGCATATGCATTTTGGGGTCTATTTTGAGCCAGTTGCTGCACTGAATCAAGATAGCTTTCATTCTGATATTCTGGATCTGAAATAATGTGCTGTGGCATTCCCCATCCCTGTGCCCTCTCTGAATCTATTTCCAAACCATTATTTTGCTCGTGCTCATTGGCCTTCAAAGTTGGAGTGGCCAGTGGATGCAGAGAAACACAACCTTCACATTTAACTGAGGCTAAGAAGGACTTTTCCTTGGTGATACCGAGGGGAAAGTGTAAATTACAGAAGCAATAACCAGAAAACAGACCTTCTATCAGAAGCTGGCTCTCTCCCCCAGCCGTGTCCAAAAACCTTCGCTATGAATGTATAGAGGAAGTAAACCTTAACCACACTGAGGCTTAAAAAAATTACACTGGTTTCTGTATGTGGCTTTTGTAAATCAGTTAAGTTACATCACATTTCCACCTCGAACGTGTGATAATAAGGTCAGGGTTCCCCGGTAGCAGAAAAAACCATATGGTACCTTCCGACACAGTCTGCTTTTCCCTTCAAGCTGAAAATGAATCATTTGTTGACATCAGTGGGGCCATCACATGGCAGATACGAAATGTGAATAAATGTGCCTGGTGGAGCAGTAGTGTTGCTGGAGTGGAATGACCCTGGCACCTCCTTGTGGAGGCCAAACGTGACTAAGTCTCTTTCTCTGTACTGTATGGAATTAAATAACCACGTGTCAAAACCCAACAGCTCCTGCCTTGCAACCCTAAACCTGTAAAACATGCTGGCGGCGCCTAAAACCTCTTGCAGAATATAATTACAGATACCAATGCTTTGAGACTTTGGACATAATCCAACTCAACTTAAAATAGTAACAAAGGCTCAGTGTAAAACCTGTGACATAGATTCTCTGAAAAGGGGCCAGGAGTCAGGCCAAGGGCTAATAAGCCCTTTAGGATCTGCTCCATTCAACGACAGCTGACCCTCCAACTCTGACCCTTCTCTCCACAGAGAATTAGATCTGAGATCCCTAAGGGCAAGTATTTTTGCCCATATTCCCAGTCCAACCATTGCAGAAATGAACTGAGGTGCACAGCGACAACCGTGGGAGCTTTGAGGTGTTCATGTCCTAGTTTGTTTATCATTTGAATGTTGCTTGGTAATTTCCTGGAGGGAGAGGATCTGGGGTAGATTGGGCAGCACCCACCATCAGGAGACAAAGATTTCACAACTGCTCATCTTCCATCCTGCCTCTCTTGCAAAAAGACTGTAATATTTATTCACAAGGGAGCTCTGGAAACAAGTCGGCTCTTATCTGGGAAAGTCTATCGCGGCAGACTCCTTTGTACCAAGAAACTGGCACAAGGTCTTGGGCCCACCTTCGTAGCTGATTGTGAGTTGGGTTAGCACATTTCCCCACTATATTATCATTACAAAACTTTTGTGAAATTTAGAAACAGTTCATGACAAGAATAAAGACAATATTTATAGTACATATTTTCTGGAAGATTTGGATGAAATAAATAGTTGATTAAGTATCTTGTCAGTAATTCAGGCACCATTTAACTGTGCCACGGTAATTGTCTAGATGTTATTATAATGCTTCATCCTAACTTCATTTGAATTCTGACACCTGGACACATGCTGGATCATCTGTCCAGTTTACAGCGATGCCCAGTTCTCTGGTAACCCTCATCCCTGTCCAAGGGGTTGGGCTGGTCTTGTTTGTCCTATGTCCCCCGTCCCCTGTCCACAGCAGTGTGGACCAGAGGTGCCCACCCCACATAGGCTTACTCACTCCCTGGCCCTTCTCCTGGAAAATGAAATGGAACAAAGAAATCTTTCCCATTAGCTGTACTTAGAATGTATAAAACGTGGGTACAGCCAGGGACCATGTCCCACCCGTGCACTGAGGAACAGGGGAAGTCGGTCTGCAAAACCCAGAGAGAAAGCCCTGATTTCTCTCTGTGTCCACTTCCTCCCCAAGGCCCAGCTGCAAGCTCATTCCTGACTCTGACACTCCTGAAAGCTTACATTTTCCCTGCTTGTTTAACTCTGGATGATTTCTGTCCCACACAACCAAATGATTCCTAGCTGGTACAAATTCCTATCTGGGAATCACATCATGTCATGGGGCTTTGGGCTCCAGGCTGATTTGCATCTAAAGCCTTTGCAGCATCGCAGGGTCACTGCCTCTGAGTTCTCTGTGCAGAGGCTTCTGGCAACTTGGGTATGAGTTCTGGGCCTGTTCATTCTAAGGATGTGAACTCAGCAAGTCTTCTAGCCTCAGTGCAGCTTAGTTTCCGCACCTATAAAATGAGAAAAACTAACTAAACATTGATAATGTGATAAAGCACACAAATCTTGAGCTTTGGGCTTCCCTGGTGGCGCAGGGGTTGAGAGTCCGCCTGCCGATGCAGGGGACACGGGTTTGTGCCCCGGTCCGGGAAGATCCCACATGCTGCGGAGTGGCCGGGCCCGTGAGCCATGGCCGCTGAGCCTGCGCGTCCGGAGCCTGTGCTCCGCAACGGGAGAGGCCACAACAGTGAGAGGCCCGCGTACCGCAAAAAAAAAAAAAAACAAACTTGAGCTTTGAGGTGACTCTCGGGTTAAAGTCCTAGCTCTGTCACTTCTCAGAGCCTCAGTGTTTTCATTAGATTGTTTTAAAACTTAGGGAAAAAAAAAAAGGTAAATGCTCCTGACATGAGACAAGTCCTGTGTAACAGGCACTTTTATTATTACTGTTTCTGTTATTACTACTCCTGCTCTCCTTCTTCCCAACGAATGTGAAAATTCTCCATAATCTACAAAGAACAATTCCCTAAAGAAAGGGTATACTTAGAGAATCTTTCTTGAGAAATAACAAGCAGTTTCTGACATCTCTCTTACTCAGCCAGAGGTGTTCAGCTCTCTGACAATATAACTTCCCAGCTCTGATTGGCTGATCTAGCACGAGAGCTAGAAAACAGGAAGGAAATAGATGTTTTCCCCTCTCAGGAAGAGGAGCTGCAGCCTGGCCATAGCGGGAATGCTGCTGACTCTGGACACGGCCAGGCCTGGATGCCTGTCCTCAGGCCACTTAACTTTCTGAGTTTTATCTTGGTAGAACCAGAATGACAATGTCATCTACTCCATGGGATCCTGAAAATGTTGGAGGTAGTAGGTATGAAGTGGTACTCAACACAAATTATTTTTAGGACAGTCCTCACTTAGAACTTACCCTAACTCTCCGATCTTCCACCTAGAGCAGCAGAAAGAGAAAAATCATTCTGACAGCCATGCGTGTTTTTCAGCAATTTTCCTATTAGGTCATCATTTTAGGAAAATAGATAAATCAAACCTCCTTCCCTTAATATGAGTTGCATTATTTGGATTTTTTAGGAACTGAAATTTGCATTCAGTGCAACTTAAAGAGAACGATTTTGACAGTTCAAATGTATTAGAATTTCAGTTCAGACCAGGATCCTATTTTCTCTTTAATCACAAATCATTTTAAAACAAAGCTAAAGGGGTTTCATTCTAGAAAATACAAAACAAATGACATGCTAAAGATAAAACTAGGGTCTGGGTTCCCAACTTCAGGCCAAAGTTGATTCTCAAAATGGCTTTGGAAAGTGGCAGTGCTGTGAGGTCCTCAGGTGGAGACTGGGGAGGATACTGAGCCACGTGGCATCACAGTGGGGGCATCACACAGTGGGCCGGGCCTGGGAGATGCATGCTAGAACCACAGGCCATCAGGTGGTGGTAGGGTGATCAACTCATCCTGCTTTGTCCAGGACCACCTCAGTTTTACGCCCAGGGACCATATAACTCCTCAGTCCTGGGCAAACCAGGACCGTTGGTCACCCCATCAGGGGCTGCTCTGACCTGCCTCATATGCGTCTAACCCTTTAGCCTTCCTAGACATTCTGATCCCTGACTAATCTGTTCCATAGATTTTTCTTAAATTTTCTTCCTTATTTTTTCTTATCTGTAGAGCAGAAGACAAACATAACAGGAGGGGGAAAGTGTTTGAGGACAGATAACCAGTGAGGCTATTAACCATTGCTTATATAGCCATGACCTTGGACTAGAAGGGACTTGCCCTCAATCTTCTCACAGCTCAGGACCTCAGAAGCAGGAAACACCATCCCTGGTGACCAGAAGCACTCATGTATGGCTGTACCTTTACATCAATTTATTAAAAGAAAATTGGCAACATCGACACTAGAGTTAACTTCCTCTTCATACCCTTTCTTTGGTGATGTGTGGAGCAGAGACGGAAGGATGTCTTCCCTTTCCCACCAGAGGAAATAGATTTGCAAAGAACATGAACCCCCAAAGGAAATTCCTCTTGCCTGATACTTTTTTTTTTTAAAGCAAAAGTTGCTGGAGAGGGGTGGTTCCTTATGATGATCAAAGTAATACATGCATATTGTCACAAACTAAAAAAACAGAGGAGGAATAAAAAAAGCACACATAATCCCAGAACGTCACCTTTTAAAACACGCCGAATAGCAACACAAACAGTGGACGTATTCAATGAGCAGGAATTGTTCAGGAGGGTCACACTGTCATTCAACAGAGCCGCCAGCTGCGCTGAACATTCTCCTCTCTGCTGCCTTTTACACGGTAGCAGCAACAGCAAGCCCGTTACTAAATGACAGTACACAGTCTTCTTCCTCCAGGATGCTGAATTTGTGAGAGCCCATCTACCAACAAATACTTGTAAAGTTTCTACGACGGTGCAGGTACCCTGGGAACAAGGCAGGGGAGGACCCACACCCTCACGGACAGAAAATACACTGGGCAAGTGTAATGAATTATGCCAACTGGCAGAGAGAGTGCCGGGTGAGTGGGTAGCCAGGGGATCGCTCTTGTCTGAGAGGCAGGGAAATCTTCCTAAGGATGTTATACGTAAGTCAAGACTCGATGGCATCTACGAGTGAGGCAGGTGAAGACAGGAGGAAAGACGTAGGCCAAGGGGGCAGCCCGTGGGAAGGCCAGAAGTGGGGGCGTCCTATTTGAGGGGCAGCGGGGAGAGAGGGCCAGGTGACTAAACCACCCAGGGCCAGGGAGAACGAGGCATGAGCCACGGATGCTGGGGAAGGAGCAGGGACAGAATGGGTGAGGTCTGGAGGTCCATGTTCTGGTTCGGGGGCTTCCACCAAAAGCAACGAGAAGCCACCCCATGCTGGTCCATGGGGGCAGGATGGGACCTCTGCTGTGAGCAGGGTAGGGCTGCAGAGAGCAGGGCGGGGGGGTGTGGAAGGGGGTAACTGGAGGGAAGAGAAGTCTGGAGAGGGAGATGGGGAAATGGGCATGTTTGCGAGGTATCTAGGTGACAGAACCAGTAGAACTTGGTGACTGAATAAATATGGTGATGAGGGGGCCCAGATGGTAGGCTGCAGAAGGAAGGGTCTGAAAGCTGGAAGGACAGCCCCTAAGGCGGGGCTGGCTTCATGGGCATGTGGCCTGTGCAGTGGCACAAGCCTGTGCTTGGAAGGGCCCAGCACTTGGTCGAAGGCTCTGCTGTCACTGTCTTGAAATACTTCAATCATTTTTACACAAGGGGCCCTGCCTTTTCATCTTGCACCAGGCCTTCAGATTACATCACCGGTCCTACGGAGGGCTAAATGTCTGCTACATGTGTGTGCAGAATCCTCACTTGGCTAATGCGACCTGGACTCCATCCAAGGCTATTTATCCAAGATAGATCGAGATTGTCGATTTATCCCGTCAGGCAGGACACGAATCTAAAGAAGGCTCGGTGGGTCCCAGTCAGTGCAGTTTGTGTCTGCGAGCACATCAAGAAAGGTCTGTGGTTAAAGTTCATGAGAGCGAGAAGACAGAAGGCACACTGTGTACGAGCCTTGGAGACAGTCAGGAGACGGAGGGCATCTTAATAACGTGAGCTCCAAGCTTGTTGCTCGAGTGAAACAGGAATTTCCCTCACCCAAGTCTCATTTAGTTTAGTAATGCAAGCTAAAAAATTCTGTCCGTTCAAGCCAAAGCTAAATGGGTATACCGTTCGGCAGAAAACAGTTTCTCAAATGAGTGGTTTATTATTTTATTTGGCTAAAAGTCTCAGGCTACACTAAATTTGCACTTAAAAGAAAATTATTATTGTAAGGGTTTAAAAGAAAATTTATGAATATTCCTATGCTTGAACTTCAAGAAAAAGAAAAAGGCAGTCCTTTACAAAATTTAAGGTATAACACCTTTAACTGATTATTCAAGGAACCATCTACAGATAGAATTGCTATGAGAGTTTATAGGCTCTGGACCAAATAATAATGATTACTTTCACTATTTTTTAAAATTTTATTTATTTTTGTCTGCGTTGAGTCTTCGTTGCTGCGCGCGGGCTTTCTCTAGTTGCAGCGAGCAGGGGCTACTCCTCGTTGCGGTGCGCGGGCTTCTCATTGCGGTGGCTTCTCTTGTTGCGGAGCATGGGCTCTAGGTGCGTGGGCTTCAGTAGTTGTGGCACGCAGGCTCAGTAGTTGTGGCTCACGGGCTCTAGAGCGCAGGCTCAGTAGTTGTGGTGCACGGGCTTAGTTGCTCTGAGGTATGTGGGATCTTCCCGGACCAGGAATCAAACCCACGTCCCCTGCATTGGCAGGCAGATTCTTAACTGCGCCACCAGGGAAGTCTCTACTTTCACTATTGAATGAGAAAATAAAGTATTAAGAATAACTGAGCTATAGATCACCACTCTGAGTTTCTTTGGTGTCTTATATCCACTTACAGCAGCAAATTTCTAAAAAAATACTAATATTACAGGAAGAATAGGAGAAATCTGGCAAGCCCTTCCAAATATTTACAAGGCTACATCTTTTGAAGTTGACTTAGTAATACGCTTAAAAGGAAGGGCTTTGATGTCAGATGGTTTCGGTTTAAACCTCGGATCTGTCTTGGGAAAGTTGTTTAACCTGCCCGAGCCTCAGTTTCCCCACATGTAAATGGAGGTCATTCCTACTTGCTGTTTGTAATTTTCGTGTTGTTGTCATTCAACAACGTGTATTTTTTTAAGCTGTATTTTTAAAATAGCTGCTAACGGATGATTAAATGCAGTTATCTGCATGAACCTCTGTGTATTTCCTTAAAAACAGCCTCAATTCCTTTGATACGTCACTCAAGTGACTCTGAGGGCGGGAGGCAAGGCTAGGAATCGGCTGTACTGTTCTGCTTATGACAGAGGGTGAAGGAGTTGGTGTCTGTCCCTCAGAAGAGAAGAGGTAAAGAGAGGGGCCGAGGTCGGGGCACGGGGGAGGGAGAGTGGGGCCAGTGACCTGGTGTCACCGGCGGGGTTCACGGCGGGGAAGCGGCCTGGGACACATCCAGAGAAGCGGGCTGCCCATGGGTCTTTCAGGACCAAGATGCGTTTGCCTTTCTTTGATGTAAGCCAGTGTTTCCCTAAATGTATCTCACAGGTAAAGTGATACTGTTTGTACCACATCTGTATTTGCTTCTTGGGGCTTCTGCAACAAAGCACCACAGACTAGGGGGCTTACGACAGCAGAGATTTACTCTCCCATAGTTCTGGAGGCCAAAAGTCTGAAGCCAAGGTAGCAGCAGAGTTGGTTCCTTCTGCAGGCCCTGAGGGAGGCTCTGTCCCCTGTCGCTCCCCCAGCCTCTGGTGTTTCTTGGCCTGTCGATGCAGCCCTCCGATCTCGGCCTCCGTTGTCACACAGCCTTTTCCAGTGTGAGTGTTTCTGTCTCTTCACGTAGCACCTTGACATTTTTTGAAAATCAGGACCCAAACAGGCTTGCACTGGTCAATCTTTCTCCTCCAGGCCAGGGCCGGTGTTGTGAGACTTGGGCCCACTCCCCTCTGAGTCTGCATTCCGGTGGCCAGCACCCCGTCTCCTCCTGAAGTGGGATGGGCTCCCAGGGCAGCTCGGGACCCAGCTGTCAGGGTCATGCTCACGTTTCATCCTAGTTCGGAGGTGTGCTAACCACCGACCACATGTGGGGAGGCCAGGCCTTACCCAAGTCAAAGAGCCTGTTGTCTGGCTGCAGAGATAAAAGAAACACCTCCCTGTGTTCGTTTCCTTTTGCTGTCATAACAAATGACCACAACCTCCATGGCTTCAACCAACAGAAGTTTACTGTTGCACAGTTCTGGGGGCCAGAAGTCCAAAGTCAAGGTGTCATCAGAGTCACGTTCTCTCGGGAGGCTCTAAGGGAGGCTCCTTCCTTGGCTCACCGTATCTTCTGGTGGTTGTCAGCAATCCTTGGCCTGAAGATGCATCCCTCCAGTGTCTTCCTCTGTTATCACATAGTGTCCTCCCTGTGTATCTATGTGTTTGTGTCCAAATTTCCTCTTCTTATAAGGACGCCAGTCATTGGATCCACTTAGAATCTATTCCAGTATGACCTCATCTTAACTTGATTACATCTGCAAAGGCTCTATTTCCAAATAAGGTCACATTTACAGGTACCAGGGGTTAGACTTGAACATATGGGTTTTTTTTGGGGTGGGGGCACAATGCAACCCACAACACTCCCTAGTGAATATGTCTTGTATTTACGAAAAAGAATGCAAGGAAGCAAGGACTGGGTGCCACAGGGGTAAAATTCATTTAAAATCTAGATAAAGGAGAAATTATCTTGAGCTGGTTGAAGGAGTAGGGGATTTTGAAGCATGGTTAGGAATTAAATAGAGATAAGGCTAAGGACATAATAATAAAACCATTTATTGATCACCTGCTCTGCACCAGGCACTGTGCTGGGTGTTTTAAATGCATGATCTCCAATCCCCCACTGTCTATACTCTATTAGAAAATGCATTCTCCACATAGAGTGTCTTTCCCAAAGTCACACAGTTGGGCAGTGGCAAAGAGAGTTGGAACCCAGTTCCAACGGATACAAAAGCAATCTGGCTTCAAGCCTGGTCCACTGCACTGTACGGGCACCTAGGAGGAGACAGCGGGGTGGAAGTGTGGAGGTGGGTTGTGTGAGCATTTTGTAGAGGATGGACACCACCTGTCTGGCCTGAATGAGAGCTTCCCGCAGGGAAGGTAGGGAACGAGGATGAACGGGTTGGTCAGAGGAGAGTGGCGGGGGCTTCCATGTCACACCAGGAGTCGCTAGAACAAGGGAGCCCCTGACAGTGAATTGGCAGAGAGTCTTATCTCCAACTGTCCTGGGACAGGGCGTAGAAAACATATGTGAGAAAAAATGTGCATTACTCAAATTGCAGATTCGGGACAATTGCTGTAATTTTCTCAACCTTTTGACAAGGACATGGCTAGAGTCAAAAGATGTGTTCTGGTCCCATCTCTGGCCCTTGTGACATCAGGCAAATCCCTTAATTTTTCTGCAGATAAACTTCCTATCTCTCAAAGGAAGATAATGACACCTGCTCACTGGTTTTGTTGGGAGACCTGCCAGGATAATGTTTGGGGAGCATTATTACAGAGCTAGGAGCTTTGGCAAGATTCTCTAGGTGGCTATGCGTGGCCCTTGCCCTGAGATTGCTTCAGAATTCACGAAAGAGACAAAACAGACAAAAATTAACTTAAATAGTATTAGAGGGACTTTCCTGGTGGCGCAGTGGTTGAGAATCCACCTGCCAGTGCAGGGGACACAGGTTCAAGCCCTGGTCCGGGAAGATCCCACATGCCGCAGAGCAACTAAGCCCGTGCGCTACCACTACTAAGCCTGCACTCTGGAGCCTGCGAGCCACAACCACTGAAGCCCGTGCACCTAGAGCCCGTGCTCAGCAAGAAAGAGAAGCCACCGCAATGAGAAGCCCGCGCACCGCAATGAAGAGTAGCCCCCGCTCGCCGCAACTAGAGAAAGCCCACGCGCAGCAATGAAGACCCAACGCAGCCAAAATTAAATTAATTAGTTTTTAAAAAAATAAAAAGTAAATAGTATTAGAAAAGTCAAATAATTTAATTAGACTTGAGTGTACTGATTTTTTTCCCCATATGTGGGTGGAAAGGTCTACTCAGAAAATGGTACATGCACTACAGTCAGGCAAAGCCTGCGCTTGAATCTCACCTCCTCCACTTAACAGCAGTGTGCATCTCCGAAATCTCGTGGACCCTCTGAACTTAAATCTTGCAATCAATAAAGTGGGGACAGTCAGTACATGCAGACTTGTTGCAAGGATTAAATTCCGTCAAACATGTAAACTGCCTGACATAGGAGATACTCAGTTAATGCTCTTCATTATTACAGATGGGACAATTTTGCTTCTCTTATTATCTTCCTTTTCCAGGCACTGACAAGAAAATTCACAGCTGCTTGGGGAGAAACAAAGGGTCGGCAAGGGATCCCTCCTCTGGGGAAAAAAATCTGCCTTCAACAGTTCCCTTTCTACATCTTTTTGTTCTGGTCTATTTTATTTAACAGCGAAGGGGCTGTTTAGAATGTGGCGTCTTCACGGGTTTCAGAGCATCTTCTCTCTTCCTCTTCTCTGATTTTTATGTGGGCTGTCTCGTTGCTAGGGCTGGCTGTGGGTGAGCCTGCCGGCCGACCCACAGCACAAGACTCCAGGCCCCGCCTGCGCTCTCCTGCCTGGCCTCTCCCTGCTGGCTGGGCTGCCCTGTGAGTCAGCTTCCCCCTCTGTCCCTGTTTACTTCATCGCAAAATGAGGATAGTAGAATTATTTACCGACCACAACAGGGTGCTGTGGCAATGGACAAATGAGTGATTATAGAGACACTCATACATGAAGCCCCTGGTAAAGCTAAATGTTATTTTTATAGGCACTCTCAGAAGGAAGATTTTCTTGACTAGCGTCTGGGGGGTGACTCTCCGAGTTGCTCATGAACTTGGCCTCCCAGCTGGGTGTGCTTCTTCCTCCCAGGAACAGGACCGTGAACATCCAACTGGAGGCCCATTTCCCTATGAGGGTGGCCTTACAGGGCCAGAATTCTGTCCTGTTTGGCAGCACTGAATGGGGACCATGGAGTTGCCAGTTAAATTTGCCAGGACTCGCAGGTAAACTTAAATTTCAGGTCAATGCCATACAATTTTTTTAGTATAAGTACGCTTCATACAATAGTTGTAAGAGAAGCAAAACACTTATACTAAAAAATTATTGTCTGTTTATCTGAAATTCAAATTTGACTGGGCATCCTGTTTAAATTAATTCATTTGTTTGTTTTGGCTAAATCCGGCCACCCTAGGCTTCACAGTGTTTTAGTGGCACCACCTCAGGACCATGATATTTAGACATCACAGCCGTCAGCTCCTGCCTTCAAGAGATCACAAATATCTATTACTGGGGCTCATGTTAACGTGTATATATACCTACCTCAACAGTAACACAAAGTGTGTGTGAGAGGTGTGTGTCTGGTGTGTGGCTGTGTTCCAATAAATATATTTACACTAAGAGGCATGGGGCTGGATTTGACCACAGGCTGAAGTTCGCCACCTCTGTTGTAGAAGATAAGACTGCACGAGCTTGGGAGCCATACTGCCTTGGTTCAAGTTCTGACTTTGCCATTTACTAGCTGTGTGACCTGGAGCAAGTGACTTAGCATCACTGCGTTCCCTCATCCATGAGATGAGAGTAATGATAGTACGTCTTCATAGGGTTGTTGTATTAAATGAGTTAATAAACGTAAAACTCTTAAAACCCTGCCTGGGGCTTCCCTGGTGGTGCAGTGGTTGAGAGTCCGCCTGCCGATGCAGGGGACACGGGTTCGTGCCCGGTCTGGGAAGATCCCACATGCCGCGGAGCAGCTGGGCCCGTGAGCCATGGCCACTGAGCCTGCGCGTCCAGAGCCTGTGCTCCGCAACGGGAGAGGCCACAACAGTGAGAGGCCCGCGTACCGCAAAAACAAAAACAAAAACAAAAAAACAACCCTGCCTGGAACAGACTAAGTGCTCAAACAATGTTAGTTGTTAACTTAAAGCCAGTTACACCACATATATCAGTTAGGATTAGGTCTGAGTAACAGAAAACCCAAAATGACAAAGGCTGAAATAAGAGAGACTTTATTTGGCCCTCTGGTCAATTATGGCAGAGTCGCTAGGGCAGCTCCACAATTGGCCGGGACCCAGGCTCCTTCTAGCTTGTTGCTTCACCAGCCTCAACATCTGGTCTCACTGGTGCTTGAGTTCTAGCATCTTGCCCGTATTCCACATTACCGCCAGCAGGAAGCAGGAAGGCAGGGAGGAAGGGGATGCTCTCTCCCTCTGGAGATACTTCCCCGGAAGTTGCGTGCACCACTGCCGCTTATTTCCCATTGGCCAGGACTTAGTCACATGGCCACAGGGAGCTGCAAGGGGTGCTGGGAGTTGTAGTCATTCTGGGTTTCCCCTGGGAGTTCTAGTACTAAGGAGAAAAAACATGTATGAGGGAAAACCAGAGGTCCCTAACACAACAGTGCTTTCTAGAACCTGCTATATTAAAATCAAAACCCTTGGACTTCCCTGGTGGCTCAGTGGTTAAGAATCTACCTGCCAATGCAGGGGACACAGGTTCAACTCCTGGTCCAGGAGGATCCCACATGCCGTGGAGCAACTAAGGCCGTGTGCTACAACTACTGAGCCTGTGCTCTAGAGCCCGCAAGCCACAACTGCCGAGCCCGCATGCCACAACTACTGAAGCCTGCATGCCTAGAGCCTGTGCTCTGCAACAAGAGAAGCCACAGCAATGAGAAGCCCGCGCACTGCAATGAAGAGTAGCCCCTGCTTGCCACAACTAGAGAAAGCCCATGCACAGCAACAAAGACCCAACACAACCAAAAATAAATAAATAAAAATAAATAAATCTATTCAAAAATTATTAAAAATAAAATAAAACCCCTTAATTTAGCAAAATCTCCTCATAGCCAGTGTAAAAAGGTGGCTGATAGAGAAGGGGAAATTTGAAACAAGAAAAGCACGACAAAGAAGAGAAGAGGCAGACTAAGGCCACATAGGTGGTTTCTTGGACTTTGTTCATTTGTGGTCTGCTTGTTGTGAGGTTGACAGGGAGGGTTGGGGCCCAGGAATCACGTCCAACAGCCTTCCTTCTCTGTCACCATTTACAAAGGAGTACGAGACATTGGCATCGAGACATTGGCATCTCCCCAGCTGCGGGTCCTCTCTTCCCGACCTAACCCAGGGCGGCAGTAGCTAAGCAGGAGTGGGTGTGGCTGCGGCAAGGAGACTCCAGGGAATGGCCTAGATCTCAGAGGAGCAGCCTGGCCCTGTTTCTGAGCTCTCCTTCCACTGTGCACTCAGGGCTTGTCTCTGCAACCACACCCCACCCCCAGCCAGTTGTGCCACCTATCGCCTCGTCCCTGTCCACTAGCAGCGGGGGGTGGGTCGTGAGGAGGAAACTCTGCCTTTCTGGCTCTCTCTCCACTCCCTACGTGGCGGCAGCAGCAGCAGCTCGCAGAGTTAGGTGCTTCAAAGGGTGGAATAGTTAGATCGGTTTAAACTCTGTTGGTTCTAGCTCCTAATCCTTTCGATAATCATTGTTGGATCCCTTTGGGAAACCATAAGATGAGAACACATTTTATTGGAGTCACTTTGGTGTGTTTTAGGTCCATGATTGTGGGTTTTTTAGTAAGATTTTTTCTCTGTCATTTTGTTTTGTTTACAAACAGACTTTTTAAGTGAGCATCTATGAGTTCTTACTTATGCTGCCAAACTACTTTGACATCATCTATAATTCTTCACCTTCCCAAACTGCATGTGCAGTTTAAATTAATTCAGTGAGTCTAAATTACTGATAACAATCTTCTATTCCTATTGTCTGTTCTATTGAGAAGAAATCTCTGTAGTCTTAGTACATGCAATGGAAATTGCTTTTCCTAGTAGTGAAGCAAGAAATGAATTTAGTCTCTGTCTTTGAATGTCAACCAGTCCCCTCTGGGACTATGCAATCAGTCCCCTGTTTGGATTGACTGAGAACAACGAAATAGTCATAAACCATAGCCCTTAGGCCTGGTCCCTAGTAGGTTTTCAACAACTTTTTGAATAAATAAATGAGAATCGTGATTATGCTAATTAATGTTTTTGAAAAGCTGTGCCTGTCTTCCTCAACAAACACTCGTCCAGCATTTGGCGATGTGACACCTCTCTTCTTGGCACAAACTGTGGTGATACATCAGTAAGGTGACAGCTGGGAGTCAGTCCACAACTATCAGCCCACTTCAGGGAGACACTTGATATGACCAGCAGGACAAGCTCCTGCAGCGCATGGGGTAGTGATGGCTTTTCTCTTTCCACTTTCTTAGCTGAGAGTCAGCACCATGTAACATCAACAAGTAACTAATTACTAAAATTTCCGGTCACCGTAAGAGATATTTATTGGTATGATTGGGAAGGAATCATTTAACAAAAGTTTTGGGAAAAAATAATCCAACAGAACTCTAACCCAACTGAAGACACCTGAACACTAGGTTATTTAATTTGGATTATCTGAAAGCACAAAAGTAGAAAAATTCCTTAATGCTATAAACCCTTCAATGTCCCTGCTTCTTAAAAGGGCATTTATTAATTTTTTAAATTACTGAGTGTGTAATGTGTTTGTTTTGGCTTCAACCTTGCCAAGAGGATGCTCTGAACTTTCTAACTTCCAGCTATTGTTCATATCTCCACCCAGTGCTAGCCTGATGACACTAGTATCACTTTTGATTAACATCAAAGAGTTGCCTTATCAGCCTCAAAATATTGAGTTATGGTCTTCATACCGAAGAGGTCCCTTTCTCAAGCCCACGTATCTTAGCTTCAGGAATATTTTCTTTTCTTTTTTTGTTTTTCTTTTTTTTGCGGTACGCGGGCCTCTCACGGCTGTGGCCTCTCCCGTTGCGGAGCACAGACTCCGGACGCGCAGGCTCACCGGCCATGGCTCACGGGCCCAGCCGCTCCGCGGCATGTGGGATCCTCCCGGACTGGGGCACGAACCCGCATCCCCTGCATCGGCAGGCGTACTCTCAACCACTGTGCCACCAGGGAAGCCGCAAGCTTCAGGAATATTAATGCTATGCTGAAGATATTCCCATTCCCCAAAGTTTTCATTCATTCCCTTTGATGGTTTTGTGCTTGTTTCCCCCTCTCCAACCAGATGGCCAGTTTCTTAACAGGCAAGAACTTTTATTCATCTTAGTCCCCACGCTGCCTTGGCAACCCCAACGCCCAGGTGAGTTCTTCATGTAAGCAGCAAATCTGCAATAATGCTCACTAAGTAAAAGAGAAGATATGGCCACCAGGTAGTCGTGCTTATTTTATTGTGTGGCTTGTAAGCTGATTCTGAGAATATTTACAGAAATGCTTGAGGAGTGGCAGCATCAGGGAAAACATTTCAGGCTCCAAAGGGCCTGCTCTGAAGACAACCCTCATTGGATAGCCTAAGACCTGATATATTTGTTGGAGGGACAAAAGGGTTTCATTGTTTGTCAGTTACCTGGTATTATGAAATTATAGAATGTTACCTGTATAGCTTGTCTATCAACTAGGCCAACCTTCCTTACAAAGAAACCATGGCTTAGGGAACTTACAGTACTTATTCAAATCATTAGTTCATCGTAAAGGTGGGACTAAACCCAGGTCTTCTACCTCTCTAAATCTCTGCCAGTATTTTATTTTCTACCACTATCACGTTGTCTCTAGAGACTGCTAAAAACAAACAATATGTTTCTCTCGCGCGCGCGCTTTTTTTTAATTTGATTATGTATTTTTTTAATTTTTGTTTACAATTAATTCTTAATATTTTTCTTGTATTTTACTCTGAAAAATCAGTTTGTTCGGTTTTTTTTTATAATTGTGTTTATTTATTTTTACTTGTTGACAGTTTGCTTTATTTATTTATCGCTGTGTTGGGTCTTCGTTTCTGTGCGAGGGCTTTCTCTAGTTGTGGCAAGCGGGGGCCACTCTTCATCGCGGTGCGTGGGCCTCTCACCCTCGTGGCCTCTCTTGTTGCGGAGCACAGGCTCCAGACGCGCAGGCTCAGTAGTTGTGGCTCACGGGCCCAGTTGCTCCGTGTCATGTGGGATCTTCCCAGACCAGGGCTCGAACCCGTGTCCCCTGCATTAGCAGGCAGATTCTCAACCACTGCGCCACCAGGGAAGCCTCGAAAAATCAGTTTTACTGTTATCTAATTTTGCCTTTTTTTTTTTTTTTTTGTGGTACATGGGCTTCTCGCTGTTGTGACCTCTCCCGTTGCGGAGCACAGGCTCTGGACGTGCAGGCTCAGCGGCCATGGCTCACGGGCCCAGCCGCTCTGCGGCATGTGGGATCTTCCCGGACCGGGGCACGAGCCCGTGTCCCCTGCATCGGCAGGCGGACTCTCAACCACTGCGCCACCAGGGAAGCCCAGCAACTTACTCTTAAATGGTTCAGGAGCAAAAGTTCTTTGTGCTATTTTTATAACTTTTCTCTAAATTTAAATAAATTTCAAATATAAAAAAGCTAGAGACAGATGGTGGTGATGGTTGCACAACAACGTGAATGTCCTTAATACCACTGAACTGTACGCTTACAACAGGTAATTTTTATGTTATATGTATTTTATCATATTTTTTTAAAAGCTAGGAAAATGGTAAATGAAAAAGAGACTAAAATGGTTGCTCAGACTAAAATGCAAACTAGTTTGTCCTCCACACCAAAATTGCACGTGTGTGTGTGTGTGTGTGTGTGTGTGTGTGTGTGTGTGTTTGTAAGGATTTGTTCACGCTGGTGCCTGCCCATGTCCTACAGAAGGAATTAAATCAACTGCCCTACATAGTTGTTATCCTTGGAGCAGCATCACCCTTGAGGGCTGTTTGGAATTTTGTGGGGACGTTTTTCTGTTGTCACTGTTACTGGGGAAGGGGTGCATTACCGGCATTCAGGAGGGAGGGCTGGAGATGCTAGACTTCCTGCCATGTGGGGACCACACCCTGAAATACAGAATTGCCCCCATGTCTCCGTGAATCTCAAGTGTCCCACCAGGTGTTCATGAGAGGAAAAAAGCTTTTTGTAAATATCTGAGCCTAGAACTCCACTTTGCACATAAACGCAAAGTACTTTTCCCCCCCAGTTTCCACATTCACTGAATTTTCCAGTCATGCATCCACCATGTAAATTAAGAGAAGACTGTGCATGTTTTGTTTGAAACTTTACCCAGACGCTGCTTGCTATTTGGGAAAAGTGAGGTCACCTATATCAATGCTGCCTGCCCATGGTATTGGAGTAGCCAACATACACACGTCCATCACTCTGCTTTTGCCATTTTCATATGCAGCTATGTCACTGAGCTGTCTTGAGTCTCCTTTTAACTGCCTTACAACGAAAGCATTATTAAATTAGAGACATTAATTCAAAGATCCAGTTTAATTTCTCTAAAAGGATTCTTTCAGAATATTTCAAGGGATTTTTATCATGTGTATATTGATTTTTTTTTTCACTCAGTGATAATAAACACACTGTGGATTTGCATACTGAGAGGATTTATTCTTTAGCTGCCCATTATTTTTCAGTCTCCCTCTCCCACTGTCCCCAGGGATCTACCTCAGGGCCTCTCTGTCCCCTCTACTGCTTCTCTTTCCAATCCAGTCTCCCTACCCATTGTCTACTGAAGCCTGAGTTCTCCAAGGCTCAGTTACTACAGAGTGAATTTATTTTGAAGTATAATTGATTCACAATGTTGTGTTAGTTTTAGGTGTACAGCAAAGTGATTCAGTTACATATATATATATATATATTCTTTTTCAGATTCTTTTCCATTACAGGTTATTATAAGATACTGAATATAGATCCCTGTGCTATACAGTAGGATACCTTGTTTATCTATTTCATATATAGTAGTGTGTATCTGTTAATCCCAAGCTCCTAATTTATCCCTCCCGCCTCCTTCCCCCTTTGGTAACTATAAGTTTCCTTTCTATGTCCTACAGAATGAATTTAAGGAGATCAAAATAGGAGATTTATTTTTGGCAATTCACTGTCCCATGTCAAAAGGCAGGAGTTTATTCTGACAGTACACTTACAGGCAAATTCACAGCTTGCCCGTGAGAATATTATACTTCCTCAATTTCACCCATCTATAATTTGTTATGCCACATATCATGACTTTAAATAAGGCTTTTCCCTCTTTCTTTCATCATATTTAAATAATTTTGGCCTTTATTTGTCTAGTACATTCCTGTCCCTTTACCTTTTCATTTTCTGTACTTGTTCTGCAGAGGGTCTTCTAATCTTCTCACTCCTTATGAATACAAACACTGATTATAAGGAGGTGCAAATAACCATTTCATTATGTCTTCTAATGTGGCTATGCCTAAACATGTACATGTTATTTTTTCATAAATTACTTTCCTTTTATTCCTCCTTAATCTTAATTTAAGTAGGACATTATATTTGTTTTAATTATGTGTGTAGATAGCTGCATATATATATATATATTCATATATACATCTGTATATTATATATATACATATATATGAACTTTATTTATTGAGAGTAGGGGAGGCGTTACAGAATATTTGTGGTGAGAAGGAGGTGGGTATTGGGTCTGATAAAGATCAGATATTGTGCTCTACCGTAAATAACTGATTGTCACATCAAAGATGGCTCCCACCATCTGAGGCACATTGTTAAGATGGGAAGCAGGATGACGGGGACACTTAAAAAACTGGGGGACAGTTGAGGGAATTGAGGATGCCTAGTCCAAAGCAGCCACAACGTTGGATCCTCAAATACATCAAAGGTAGTTGCGCAGACTGAGGTTTAGATGGGCTCAGGGTGGCCGCGGGGGACAGAAGACTGACCAGTGGGAGAATTGTCAGAGGCAGAGTTGAGCCCAATATACAGAATGATTTGCTGAGTTAAGGCTACCCAAATGGGATCATCTTCCCCCTCCAGCCACATTTGAAGATGTTCACATAGATGCTGGAGGCCATAGCGAGGGTGACCCCTGAGACGTCGTCTTAATCTGGATGACTGAGTATGGTACAGGTTAGGGGTATCAGCTCTGGAACAGGCTGCTGAGGTCCAGATTCTGTGCCTGCAACCTCCAAATGGGGTGCCAATGGGACAACTTAACTTCTGTCTCAGTTCCCTCATAGGTACAGTGGAGATGATAAAAAATAACTTTCTCCAAGGGCTCTTGTAGCATAGACTAAATAATCAGTAGACATCAACAATTTCTATTAATCATTATGAATAGCTGCATCAAGAAATAGAAATAAGAAACGGAGAGTCCTAAGAACTCTCCGTTTCCGTATTAAAACCCAGTTACCTTTTTAGTCTTGGGTTCCATGAAACTCCTGTATTCTATGATAGTTCCTTTTTTTTTGTTTATGCTAAGTCAAGTTAGTTTTAGTTATCTGCAACCAACGAAGCTTGACTAATACACATGAAGAAAGTCTAAGAATCTAAAATAGCCTCTGAAAATAAGGCTAAGAAATTCAGAAGAGCTGACTAACACAGTGCCAGCAGTTGGGGGCAATATGGTGGCAGATCCCAGTGCTTACTTGTGAGACCCTTTCTGAACTTCCCACTAGAATATTTCTGAATGTACCCCAAAATATGTGAACCGGCAACACCACTGGACATTAAGGGGGAAAACCATGGCCAGATGTGGGGGAATTTCCACTATCTTCAGAGTGGATGAGGTTGGGTTGAAAATTACCCCTTTGAATCACACCTCTGTGTCCTCTAAACCAGCACAGTAACGGATGGCTGGAAAAAAAGCGGGGAGGGTCTGACTCACCTCCATTAGGAGTTCCTATTAATAGCTTGAGAACACGTCTCTGAGCAAACCAGCTTGTCATTCCTATGTGAAAGCAGCAAAGATGGCCTCAAATAGGCACAGGCTCAAAAAATACACTATCACATACCTTCCTGAAAACATCATTCAAAGAACATACATCAGTATTGGGTAAGACTATTAAGTGTCTGCGGTAATAGACACCCAGCTCACTGGTAGTCTGTGAGTTGAAATTTGTGATTTAAACATTTTATTGGAACTCCACACGCACAAAATTAATAAAGGCATGTTTATCTCTTTCATCTGACAATTAAGACAGATAAACAGCCAAAACAGTGTTGGCCTAAAATTGAGCTACTCTGTAACTATTCATCGTTTTCAAAAGAAAAAACAAAAGGCATCTCTTTCTCTTGGCTTCCTTTTCTGCTCAGTGTGGTAAATCCATCATGTAGGCTTTTTTCTGTCTCCTTATTTTCATTTCTCCATTTCTACATATGCCCTAGGTTACTGAGTCACTTGTCTTCAACAGATGTGGCCATTACTCAAGCTCTCCAAAATATCTGATAGTTGTGGAGACGAGCACATTTGTGAAACATTATTCCACGGGTATAATCTTGGCTATGTGAAAAAATAAAGAAAATATCCTAAAGTTTCTGTCTAGACACCCAACAATCTCCCTTTTGGAAATATAAAGCAAACCAAACATCCTTCTCTACTAAATATTCTTTGAAAAAATATTTATTTAGTTGAGGTGTAGTTGATTTACAATGTTAGTTTCTTTTTTTAAACTTTATTTTATGTATTTAATTTTGGCTGTACTGGGTCTTCTTTGCTGCACGCTGGCTCCCTCTAGTTGCGGCGCGCGGGGGCCACCCTTCCCTGCAGTGCGCGGGCTTATTGCGGTGACTTGTTGCGCAGCTCGGGCTCTAGAGCACAGGCTCAGTAGTTGTGGCGCACGGGCTTAGTTGCTCTGCGCCATGTGGGATCTTCCCGGACCAGGGCTCGAACCCGTGTCTCCTGCATTGGCAGCCAGACTCTTAACCACTGCGCAACCAGGGAAGCCCTCTTTTTTTTTTTTTTTTTTACATTTTTTATTTCTTTAATGTTGTATCTATTTTATTTATTTATTTTTGGCTGCATTGGGCCTTTGTTGCTACATGCGGGCTTTCCCTAGTTGCCGAGAGTGGGGACTACTTTCGTTGCGGTGTGCAGGCTTCTCATCGTGGTGGCTTCTCTTGTTGTGGAGCACGGACTCTAGGTGTGCAGACTTAAGTAGTTGTGGCATGTGAGCTCAGTAGTTGTGGCGCATGTACTTAGTTGCTCTGTGGCATGTGGGATCTTCCCAGACCAGGGCTTGAACCCGTGTCCTCTGCATTGGCAGCCGGATTCTTAACCACTGTACCACCAGGGAAGCCTCTCTACTAAATATTTTTTAAAAATGGCAGCTGGTAGCAACTACACCAACACTTTGTTTTGATGTAGTTGGAAGTGGGTTATTTGAATCAGTTGCCAAACATTTATTTTCTTTCTGAAATTTAAACTCAGATTGTGATGGCAACAGAACATTTGTATGATCTGAAGATTGGGACAACTAAATTTTTGGACCCAATTGCCTTCATATGTTAATCTAAACAAAACATCCTTTTTTGCTTCTGCATTGGCAGAGCCCAGTACAATGTCTGCAAAAATGCTGTTAATAATCACCAACGATGAGAATTTCTATAGAGAATTAACTAGGCTTTCCAATCGGGTTCCTTTACGGTTGTTCCAAATACGTTCCACTGCTCCCTGCTTTCCGCCTTGTATGGTCAGGCTATTCAAGATGGCTGTTTTCTTGCTCTCTGTCTGTCCTGCCCGAAGCAGTGCTTACTTCACCTATACCTACTCGCATGACTGACCTCACATATTTGCCCCAGGCCCCAGCTAATGATTGTTCTAGCTTTAGATCAGAACATCTCCACTATGATAGCTTATCAAAGGGGTGGCGAGGGGCATTCCCCTCTGCTGGTTTCCCTGGTAACTAATGAGCCAACTTGAAATCAATTCCCCTTATAACTGATAGCTTCCCACACCCCCACCCCCTACCAACTTTCCAGAATCATTTTCACTGGAATCCATCTTGGCTGAGCAATGCATGCGCCACCAGGAAGGACCCTGAGTCAGAATGATTGGCCAGAGACAACCCGGAAACCAACTCCATTACCATAAAACCCGAGACTGCGACCCACATGGCCCCTCCTGGGTTTCCTGACCCTACTGCTCTCTGCTCAGGTGCCCCTTCCCCATAAAGTCTCTTGCTTTGTCAGCACGTGTGTCTCCTTGGACAATTCATTTCCGAGTGTTAGACAAGAGCCCACTCTCGGGCCCTGGAAGGAGTCCCTCTTCCTGCAATACCTCACCATCTTTAAATCTTGACTCTTGCAATATCATTCTAACTGATCCTCTATCATGAATCACTTTCTTCTAAAATTCATCCTTAGATCTACCAGAGTTACTGTAAAATAAATTTGATCATGTCCCTCTCTGGCTTAAAATCTTCAGTTGTAAATTCCAGAAGGATGAAAGATCTAAAACTCAGTTTCCAGAAACATGGCAAATTGAGCTGATGTAGACCCCACTCCTAACTTACCTCATGAATACTAGGAGAAGGGGATCACTGGGGGCTATTTTAGAGGTCTAGTGGATTCTCCATGAATATGCGTTCAATGAATGAACAAGGTAGGAAATAGAGAAAAGGGAGTGAAACTGGGAGAAATTTTTGTAAGATGGGTTATATATTCAGTGTTGGCATATACTATTTTGGTCCCAGTATGTGATTATGACAGAGGCTATGAGTTTACCAAACCCATTTCCTTTTTCCTTGGGCACACACGGCTGCATGTCCAGCCTTGCTTGCGATTACATGAGGCCAAGTGCTTGAATTTGGCCAATATAAAGTGGATGTAAATGTGTTACCTCCTCCCCTACATGCCAGGCAGATGCAGAGGACCCAGTGGGTATGGTAAAACCACTCAGTAGAAGAGCCTGAGACTATGCAAAGCAGATGTGCCCCAAACTCCCAACTAACCCATATCTTGGTGAGTGGGGAAATCAAACTGTGTTAATCCACTGAGATTTGGGGGTTATTTGCTACAATAGATGAGATGATATTGTAAAAATAGAGTAGCTAAGACAATGTGGCATTGAACTAGAGATAGAAAGTACACCAAGCGAATGGAATAGAGAAGCCAGAAACAAACCCATGCATGTAGTGTGATGGAGCTGGCACTGCAGATCAGAGAGGAAATGATCTCCTAGTCAGTGAACGGTGATTAACCATATTTAAGAAATTGAAAATGAATTCCTGCCACCATGCACAAAAGCAATCTCACGATGACCTAAATGTTAGCACAGCTATTGTTTGTTAGGGACCACAATGATCTGTGTGCCCATCTACTTTTCCAAGTCTTCCTTGCAATTAGATTGGCCATATAATTATTTCTGGCCAATGGAACATGAGCAGAAGTAATACGTCACTCCTAACAAGATGGTTGAGTATTTGGTGGGCATCCCCAACAATTGTTCTCCCCATCAATTAGATGGATGATAGTGACCTCAAAGCGACAAGATGGAGAAACCCCAATATGAGAGCAGCCTGGGTCCCTGAGTCACACTTGGAGCAGATATGCCTTGGAGAGCTACCCAATCAGGATCTTTCACACTGGGCTTCGGGTGAGCAATACATAAACTTTTATTGTGGTAAATGCCTAAAATATTGGGGCTTATTTGTTATTACAGTGGAGCATCGGATACCCTGACAAACACAAATATGAGAGGCAAAACTTTAAAGCTTTTAGGAGAAAATACAAATTATGACGTCAGAGTAAGGAAGAATTTCTCAAACAAGACACAAAAATCATAAACTGTAAATGAAAAAGCCAGATAATTGGAGCACATTAAAATTAAGAAATTTTATTCAACCACAGGTATAGAGTGAGAAACAAGCCCACCTGGGATCGAGATCTGTAACACATGTGACTAAGAGATGATTCCCAGAGTAAAAAGATCTAGTGTGAATCAATAAGAAAAAAGCAAATCCCAGCAGAAAAATGGGCCAAAGATATAAACAGGAATTTCACAGAAGAGAAAATATGAATGGCCCATAAACAAATAAAAAACATGGTTATCCTGATTTGTATGAGGGAAAAATGAAAAACACAGTTATAATACTGTATTATACCTATCACATTGACAAAAATCAAGTAACTGGACAATACTAAGTGTCAGAGGCAATAAGAACTCATACAATCCTTTTGGGGAAAAAAATTGGTATTTCCTGGTAAAATTGAAAATATGCACATTCTGGAACCCAACAGTACCAGGCCTAAGTATACACATGTACAAGAAAGTTCAAAATAGTACTGTTTATTACAGCAAAAACTAGAGACAACACTTGTCCATTCACAGTAAAGTTAATAAATACATTGTGGTATATTCAATGGAACAGCATATAGTAGCGAAAATGAATAAGGTATAGCTATGCATGAATTTCAAAAACATGTTAAAAAAATAAAGTCACATTAGAAAACATATATTTCATTTATTTAAAGTACAAAAACCAGGCAAAAATAAACAATATATTGTTTAGAGATACCTACCTAGAGTGAGACTATAAAAAGCACACATATGTTTACAAAATTGAGGAGAGTGGTCACGCCAAAGAGGGAAAGCAGAGGATGTACTTGGGATGAAGCACATAGCTTCAGAGTGCTGGGAATGCTCTGTTCTTAAGCTGCGTGGTGTTAGCTTTTAAGCATTTTTAAATTTTCTTTTTTTTATTGTGGTAAAATACACGTAACATAGAATTGGCTGTCTTAACCATTTTTAATTGTACAGTTCAGTGCTATTAAACACATTCACCTTGTTGTGCAACCACCACTGCCATCCATTTCTATAACTCTTTAGGTTTTTAAAATATTTTAAATTAAAATGCACATATATATTATACTCACTCTTTTGCATACTGACACAGTTCTCATTTTTAAAAGGCAAAAAAAACATTGTAGAACTATATTTATTGTTCTGAAACTACATCCATTGTATATTCTAAAGATAAAATGGAATGATGTGGTGGTATATACGTACAATAAAATGTCATCCAGACATAAAGAAGAATGAAATTCTGATATGCACTATAACTTGGGCAGACCTTAAAAATATTACGCTGAGTGAAATAAACCAGACACAAAAGGACAAATATTGTATAATAACTGCACTTATATAAAATATCTAGAATAGGCAAATGTATAGAGACAGAAAGTAGATAAGCATTTACAAGGGACTGAGGGGGAGAAGAAAATGTGGAGAGATTGCTTAATGGGTACAGAGTTTCTATTTGGGGTTAGGAAAGGGTTTTGTAAACAGATAGTGGTAATGGTTGCGCAGCATTGTGAATGTAATTGATGACACTGAATCAAACAAGTAGGAATAGTTAAAATGGAAATATTATACTATACAGTATTGCTGCTGGGTATTGAATTCTGTTTTAACAGGCGATTTCTTTGCCACTTTAAAAATGGCGCTCCACTGACAGCTGTCTTATTTATGTTGAGACCTTAGGTATCAGCTTTCTTCTTGTTAATTTTCCCTCTGTAGTCTCTAAAGTCTTTCTTGCTATCTTCGGTTTTTAGACCTTAGTTTGTGTAGCTCGTTACTGTTTCCTGTGTATTTACTTTGCTTAGGGGATGCTGAGTTACTTGAATCTGTGGATTGATGTCTTTCATCAATTTGGACCATGCTTGTGATTTTCACTTCTAATATCAATTGCTTCCTACATTCTCTCTACTCCCTTTTTAATCACATCCCACTTTTCTTTTAAATCTGTCCTGAATTTTCTGATGTTGTTCACTCTGTGCTTTTGTTGAGATATTTGCTCTTTTTTTTTAGCTTTATTTTTAAATTAAAATTTTTTTCCAGCTTTATTGAGGTGTAATTGACAAATAGAAATTATTTACATTTAGGATGTACAACATAATGATTTAATATATGTATACATTGTGAATTAGTGCTGCAATCAAGTTAATTAACACATTCATCACCCCACACAGTTACCATTTGTGTGTGTGTGTTGAGAACACTTAAGATCTACCCTATTAGCAAATTTCAAGTATACAATACAGTATCATTAACTGTAGTCACCATGCTGTACATTAGATCACAACAGAACACATTCAGCTTATAACTAAAACATCTCCTCATTCTCCATCCCAACCCCTCCCCAGCCCCTGGCAACCACCATTTTACTCTGTGGTTCTATGAGCTCAACTTTGTTAGATTCCACATGTAAGTGAGATCATACAGTATTTTTTTTCTGTGTCTGGCTTATTTTGCGTAGTATAATGTCCTCCAAGTTCATCCATGTTGTTGCACATGTCAGGGTTTCCTTCTTTCTTATGGCTGAATAATATTCCTTCATATCACATTTCACATGTCAAAGAACATTTGGGTTGTTTTCATATCTTGCCTATTTAGAATAATGCTACAATGAACATGGAAGTGCAGATATCTCTTTGGGATCGTGATTTCATTTCCTTTGAATGTATATTCAGAAGTGGGATTGCTGGATCACATGGTAGTTCTAATTTTAATTTTTCGAGGTGCTTCCATACTGTTTTGCATAATGGCTGAACCAATTTACATTCTCATCAATAGTGCACAAGGGTTCCCTTTTCTTTACGCCTTCACCAGCAGTTGTTATTTCTTATCTTTTTGATAATAGCTACCCTAAACAGTCTGAGGCGATATCTCATTGCAGTTTTGATTTAAATTTACCCAATGATTAGCAATGCTAAACACCTTTGCATATACCTGTTGGCCACTTGTATGTCTTCTTTGGAAAAATGTCTACTTAGACCCTTTGTCCATTTTAAAGTCAGGTTATTTGGTTTTTTGCTATTGAGTTGCATGAATTCCTTATATATTTTGAATATTAACCCCTTATCAGATATATATGGTTTGCAAATATTTTCTCCCATTTCATAGGTTGCCTTTTTCATTTTGTTGGTAGTTTCCTTGGCTGTACAGAGCTTTTCAGTTTGATATAGTCCCTGTTCTTTATTTTATTTTATTTTATATTTTTTTGGCCATGCCGCAAAGCTTATGGGATTTTAGTTCCCCAACCAGGGACTGAACCCGCGCCCCCTGCATTGGAAGTTCGGAGTCTTAACCACTGGACTGCCAGGGAAGTCCCTCTTTTGAAATTCATAATCATTTTTGAACATTTTCCTTTTGATCTTGGACCTGCAAATTATGTAGCCAGGCCTAAGAACAGTGCCCACTGAGAGAGAACTTGGATGCCTGTTTCAGGTGACCCAGTCCTGCTCAGAGCACAGATACCTGATTTCTAGCAGAGTTAGTAACCGTGTTACAAAATCATTCACTTCCCCTTCATTTAAATGACTTCTATCTACTGAATATTTATCAGGTTGGTTTTACCCACGTTACCAATAGTTCCTTAATCCTCCCCCAAAACAATTACATTTTCAAAACAACATGCTAAATTAGTTTCTCATTGTCCCAGTGGGAGACAGGGGATGATTGCAAAGCACACCAGCCCTGGAGTGAGAATATTAGGGTTTGAGGTCGGAGCAGTGTGGTTTGACTGACTCCCCTAAATTGTTCTGCTTTTCACAACTTTTCCCCTCTTTTTACTTCTGAAACCACAGCTTCTCTAAAACACAGGCATTTCTCCCAGTGGTTCTCACGGCAATAACATGAGAGTATTGTTTCTAGGAAGGAGCGGAGGACATTTGTCCAGTAAGAGTGAATAGAGAGCCAGGACTATGTTAGGGCCTCAGAGTGTGGTAGCACTTGTGATCTTTCTTGTGGTGTATCCTTGTGGTATTTCAAATTCTAGGGGAGCACAAAATGCATTTTTCATAACTTTGAGTTTATCTACCGCAGCTCTTTGCACATAGCTCTCAATAAATATTTTTTGAATGAGATAAAAAGCAGCTAATAGACCAAACTAGCTCTAAAAAGAGCCACTGCTTCTTGAACACCTAGCGTGTGCCATGCACTGGGCCTGGCCTCTTGTGTGCATTACTCCAGTCAACGACCTGACAATCGCCCCTTGAAAGCCACACCGTTACTTTACAGATGTTGGCATGGACAGGTGACTGGTAGATAGCGACTGTTTATGAGAACCACATGTGTTTCCGAACAATTCTTTATTTAATACTTAAAAAATTTAAGCTTGGAATGTCTCCATTCCTACAAAGTATAACATAAAACTGGTTACTTATTTTGAAACTAACGCAGAGCTTATAAGAATTGTGAGTTTTTCTGTGCACTTATTGACTTAAAAGAATATTTTGCATTTTGACATTTCCTGACTTAATCAGAGATTAATGATCTTAAGAAGCAGAAAATTGCTGAGGTGCCTGTAAAAATTCTGAGAAACTAGGGTAGAGATGCTAGACACATTAGGGAAGAGATTAAATATATCACATGACTAAATGAAACACAGTGAGGATGAAGAAAGAGAAGAATGACTGGGAAGGCAAAGAAGACAGAAGTGCTATAGGAGTCGACAAAGACAGGTCCTGGATGTGACTAATAAAACAGCTGTAATCATTGTGGGTCAGCATATTAGAATATTCATTATAGATCTGAGAACCACAATAAGAAATTGACACCCAGGAGTGAAGACCACCAAATGCATAGGTATTGATAACTATTTCACAGAATCTGCTAAGTAAGCTGCAGGGCAGTAACAGTATAAATGAGAAAATTCAGGATCAAGACGAAATAACCTGCTCAAATTCACACAGCTGGTGAGCAGCAGAAATGAGCTTCAAGCCAAGGACTGTCCAAGTCCAGGGCCATGTGCTCACCATTCAGCACTCAGCAGCGGTGGCCTTTCTGATCAAAGGCCTGGGGGAGAACAGGACTCCAAGGGACAGAGGCTGTAATTCACAATACCCGACTCTAAATAAGGGTAGTAGTGGCAAATGTCCTGCACTTGTGTCTCACAACCACTGTCACTAGAATTGCCTTTCACAAAGAAGAAATATAAGAGTGTGTGTTTGTGTGTGCTAGTGTGTTAGGTGGGACTTTAGCTTTAAAGTAACTCTGCATAGCCTGTGACTTGAGCAATGACACATGAGCTAGCAAAATGTCCTTTGCCACCCAACTATTCCTACTCCCACTGTTGTCTACTTTGTGCCCAGTCACTGAGTGTAAGTTTGTTTCTGAGGACTCACACCAGAGTCCGTCCGTAACAGGTCAGAAAATCAAAGCGACATCCTAGGGTAAGGTTTTAGGGAACACCATTGATCCTGGAGGCTAGGAGCTCATTTGGGAAACCAACTGGTTCGCCAGTCTTACCATTACTACCCTGATTTCATGCTTCTGTCCCAACCTTCCTTCTGGGAATCAGGGCTATCCAAACTGAGTAAACAGTCTTTTATAGATCCCAGAGCAAACAGTCCCTGCTGAGGCCCAACCCTGGCTGCCCATGCCACCCCTGCCATCTGTGCAGCCTCACCGACCTCCAGCCTCTTCCCGCCATTACCTCCTGCCCTTTCCTGCCTGCTCAGATCTTAGCAATCGGACTCCCACTAAATCTTCAGTTCTGGACACTATGTCCCATTATTATAGCATGGATTGAGTCTTCCGAACAGTGAAGAGAGAGAAGTGATGTAGTCAAAATGAAACAAAAATTAAAACCAACCAATCAGGGCTTCCCTGGTGGCGCAGTGGTTGAGAGTCCGCCTGCTGATGCAGGGGACACGGGTTCGTGCCCTGGTCCGGGAAGATCCCACATGCCGCAGAGCGGCTGGGCCCGTGAGCCATGAGCCTGCACGTCTGGAGCCTGTGCTCCGCAACGGGAGAGGCCACAACAGTGAGAGGCCCACGTACCGCAAAAAACAAAAACAAAAACAAAAACAAAAAAAAACAACCAATCAGCCGACCAGCCAAAACAAAAACCCCAACATTTTTATTCATACCTTGGGCTATCCTAACACCAAAGGCAAGCCTTCTATCAATATAGAATAACCTCTCCCACTTCTCTTTATACCCTTGCCTGGCTTGATTTTTCTTCAAAGGACTTGCTAAAGCACCTGACATGTTGTATACTTATTTGTAGTTTATTGTTTTCCCCGACCCTCTGCAGAGCGTAAGTTCTAAGGGAGCAGGGACTTTTATCTCTAACACCTGTAACAGTGCCCAACGCTGGGTACAAGGTGAAGGCTTAAAACATTTATTGTGATTGGAAAAGCACATGTTGCACCCCTTTCTGCTGTTTATTTTCAAGGCCACCCCTGAGGTTCACTTTAACCTCATTTAACTCATAAAGTGGGAGAAGATATATCCGTGTGCCGGACCCAGGCTGACTCTGCGGTCCGTACTATTCTCCACTCTTCCCATCCTCCAACATGTACAGTAGGTGACCATCCTGTTCACATTACTTTTCACAATTTCATATTCCCACATTAGTTTCACATTATTTGACTGTCGGCTGAAGAAAATTGCACAACCAGAAAGTTGTGAGTTAAGTTTTATTTGGGACCTGACTGAGGACAATAGCCTGGAAGAGAGCCTCTCAGATAGATCTGAGGAACTGCTCCGAAGAGGTAAGAGAGGAGCTGGGACGGAACCGAGCAGAACCCTGTGCCCCTCCCCCAACAAGTACAAAGGCCCTCCATGTCCCCTGCCTCTTGTTTGTAGAAAACTGAAGCCTCCCAGGCCTCCCTGAGTCCCAAAGGAGCAGGCTCAGGCAGCTAATGATTAGGACAATAGAGTCCCAGACTCAGTGTCTGAGGCACACTCCTCAACTGTTTTACAGATACTGTAACTGCCGCCAGAGGGAAAAAACGAACTGCATGATGACCAGACTGCAGCCATGACATAAGCGGCTCCATCTTGAGCAGGACTGAGTCCATGGGTAGCACAAGTCCAAGAACTGGCCTTAAGAGAATGGGATAGGGCTTCCCTGGTGGCGCAGTGCTTAAGAATCCGCCTGCCAGTGCAGGGGACATGGGTTCGAGCCCTGGTCCGGGAAGATCTCACATGCCGCAAAGCAACTAAGCCCGTGCACCACAGCTACTGAGTCCGTGAGCCACAACTATTGAGCCCACGTGCCACAACTACTGAAGCCCGCACGCCTAGAGCCCGTGCCCCGCAACAAGAGAAGCCACCGCAGTGAGAAGCCCGCACACCGCAACGAAGAGTAGCCCCCGCTCGCCGCAACTAGAGAAAGCCCGCGCACAGCAACGAGGACCCAACTCAGCCAAAAAATTAATTAACTAAAAAAAAGAGTATAGGATTAACACTATTGCTCGTAATAATCTGTTTGTGAGCATCAAAATAATTGTAGCTTGTTCTGCCTGTATTTGTAAGCAAGCAGGCAACTAAAACTGTCAGCAAAGAGATGCTTCAACTCCATTTCTATATCTCACTCTAAGACCTCCACGCTCCTTCTCAGCATGAAGCAGTTACAGAAGATGGACCTTCATCCCTAATCCCAGAGAAATGGAATGATAGCTGATGGGGGGGATTTGTAAGCAGCTCTTTGCAGGAAACTGCTCTCAGAAGGAAGCCCCTTTTCTTGTCACTTCAGCAAAGTTACATTGTAACTAGCCTCAAACCAGGCGCCCCCCCACCCCGTGCTCTGCTCATCTCTGGCCCAAGCACACTTTTCAAATCTTAGGATCACACAATACCTTGCCTAACCTGTTGGTTCTTTCCGTAGATCAAAGAAGTAGAAATGAAGAATAAGTAATTAACAGACCTCTTCCCTAGCTTCCCCTTCAGTAATATCACGAACAGACTGTGTGAAGAAGATAACATCTAAAGAAACATCATGAGGGGTCGACAAGCCCACACGCAGTGGTAAATGCCTAGGAGTTTAATCCCCCGTCTCACTGATTAACTGAGATTACTTCCCCTTTCCCATTTAAAAACTTTCATGGCTCAGCAGAATCTTCAGAGTTGGTTTTTGGGGGACATGAGTCTGCCTTCTCCTCAGATTGTTGGCTTTCTGATTAAAAGCAACTTTCCTTTCTACCAACATTTGTCCCTCAGGTATTGATTTTTGAGTGGTGAGCAGCTGGACCTGAGTTCGGTTACAAGGATATATAGGAGTCTTTGCTGGGAAAAAAATCAAAAGATTACTGAAAAAAAAAATTACTGCTAATCACAAATAACAGGTGTTAATGATTAACGTCTGTTAATCAAGTTAATGATTTTAGTGCTTTATGTATGGGAAGATGCAAGAGTGTGGATTCATTGAAATTATTCCTTAGATATGTGTCTTATCTAGGGCCAGTATCCAGGGCATAGAATGCTTCCTGTTGTTCTCCATCCTGAATTCCCACCAGGGCGCACCGTGGAGGGGTGAGGGCAGCTGCAGTGGCTGAAGGCTTGATGGCAGGAACATTCCTTGGTTAGTGGAATGGCAGGCAACATTCCCTTTCCACATGACCTAGCACTTAATTGGGCTTTGAGTTATTGGAACATAAGGACAATCTAATTATGACATAAGAAAGAAACAAGAAGAATTATAACTAATATTTCTTGAGAGCTTATTCTGCTAAGTCCTATGAGTTCATTAGCTAGTTTAACCCATACAACAAAGCCATGTAGTAGGTATTACTATTACCCCCTTTTTATAGTTCAGGAAACTGAGGATGAGAGAAGTTAAGTAATGTACCTAAGGTCACATGGTATATAAGTAACAGAATCCAGATCTGTTGACACCAAAGTCTGGGGTCCTAAGGAAAAAAGAGAGAAGGGAAGTGGGATGGGGACTGTACTTGTGGTTTGCTGAATCATCATAGTTGTATCTAAGAAACTTCAAGTTCTTGAAAGATGAATTTTAAAAACGATCCTTTCAATGTGAAAAGCAACGAGTTTGGGGCTAGAGAGTTTCTGAGCTTCAACAAGGAAATTAATATTAATTTCTGCAGTTAAAACAAAGTGCTTTAACTTCCTAAGTGTATAGTCATAACATACAACCGTTACTGAACAAACCCATCGCCACCAGCTGTGTCACTAGCACAGGCTTCCTAGGAATACTTATCACTCCCTTTTCCTGGGCATAATAAAAAGAGCGCAAAGCCCAAACAGAGCGGCTCTGTTGCTCTGGCTACAGCTCTTTTCTCTTTTGATGGTGCAATCGAGTTATAACTGAAAGCGTCCGCAGATGCAAGTCAAATTCCTTAACTAATCAATTGTGTTCTCATCCATAGGAGTAAAGGAAATAACTGAACTTGGCTGTAAAGGAAATAACTGAACTTGGCCTGTGCCAGGCTCAACGCCAGGGTTCTGGGATCTGAGGGCCAGGACGTAAGGCACCACCTCTGAGGAAGGTTGTCTAGGGAGGGGGAAGGGACGGAAGAAAGAGGTATGAATGGGTGATCAAGGTAAGCAGAAGAGGAAACCACCTACTTCCCAGCTTGGCCCAGGGCTCTTCATGATGATCCTGAGTGCAGTCAGCTTTCTAGTTAGGGAGAAGCCCCTGTCCCACTGGGTGGCTGGGCTCCATGAGATGAGAGGAAAGGATGCCACACCTCCTCTGTCCTGCTAGTGTGGGTGGGTGGCTCCTACCACAGCTCAGGAGTCCTTGTCCTGTTTTTAGCAGTGACTGCCTTGACTGTCACAAAACGCCCTTCAAACCTCTTACCTAAAATATTTTTAATTTGAAAATGACATGTTTTGGAGACCTGTGATAAGAGAATTGGGCTCTTGTCTCCGCTCTGACTTAATTTGTGGCCATGGGTAAGTCATTTAACCGCCCCGGTCACATTTTTACACCCATAAGTGAAAGGATTGCCATTTTATCGTTTCATGTACGTGGTAATTACATCCAAGACAAACGCCAAGCAATAACTAGAAAGTAAACAGGAGATGTGCACTTCAATGATGTCACACTAAAGAGTATCTAAAGAGTATTATCTTGAATACAATTTAATCTTTATTTATTTCATTTTAAATAATGAATTGGGTACTCCATCTCCAGTAAATACTACTTAATTTAGCATTTTCATTTTCAATTATAGCAATCAAAATCAACATTACCTCATAAAACATTGTCATAGAGGATTAACATTTCTGAAGAGTATTTTTTCTTTTTCTTTTTTTTAAAATGAATTTATTTATTTTTATTTTTGGCTATGTTGGGTCTTCATTGCTGCGCACGGGCTTTCTCTAGTTGTGGTGAGCGGGGGCTACTCTTCGTTGTGGTGCGCGGGCTTCTCATTGCAGTGGCTTCTCTTGTTGCGGAGCATGGGCTCTAGGCGCGCAGGCTTCAGTAGTTGTAGTGCACGGGCTCAGTAGTTGTGGCATGAGGGCTCTAGAGCGCAGGCTCAGTAGTTGTGGCGCACGGGCTTAGCTGCTCCGTGGCATGTGGGATCTTGCCGGACCAGGGCTCGAACCCGTGTCCCCTGCATTAGCAGGTGGATTCTTAATCACTGTGCCACGAGGGAAGCCCTATTTTTTCAAAAAACACGATATCGAGTAATAAAACTTTCAGAAAACTTGTATCGTGTAATGTTTCACATTAACTTAGGTAATGATAGAGACGGTGGTTTTCAAACATGTTTCGTAGATTCTATGAGTTGTTTGAAAGTAAACGCAGGCAAATGGTATACTGCTTATTTGTGATTTGCAACCCCTCTCATCCATTCATTTATTCGTTCATTTCACAAAGTATTAGTGGGGGCTTACTCTGAGCTTGCTGTGATGCTAGAGGCAGGTGCAAGACAGGGGTACTGGGCCTCCTCTCCTTAACTTACAGTCTGATGGGGGAGGCGGGCAAATGGTCGCTCTAACGAGTTACAGACTGAGATGTTTCCAAAGGCAAGGAAACCAGTACCATGAAAACTTATATCAACAGAACTTAACTTAGACTTGGGACAGCGAAGATGTCCCTGACAAATGTTAACTGCTGTGACAGTTCTGGGGAGCTCTGAAGGATGAGTGGAAGGTTAGCAAGGCGTGTGGGTGTGGTGGAGGGGGAATGGATGGTGGATGGGTGGCAGGTATTTCAGACAAAGAAACAACATCAGCGACATAATTTGAGAGTCCCAGTGCAAAATGCAAATGTGAAGCCCCTTGTTCAAAACTATTAAGAAACTAAAGACGGCACAGGCAGAGCATTAACGCAAGGATGGGGCCCTGCGAGACTGCACAGGTCACACGCCCCAGAGCCAGTCCTGGTCCTCTCCGTGGAAGGGATTGTGAAGGTCAGGAGTCAGGAGGAAGTGAGAGGCCAATGCGTCGGAGGAGAGCCCCAGGAGGGTGGTAGCAGATGGAGCTGGAGATCAGGTTCACTTGAGGATTATGTCAGTGACTACACCTCAGTAACACAGGTAGTGATCTCACCTTTATTTAAATACTTACATTAATTTGCATTGGTCATTCTGAGTTTGATGTCAATCTGGTTACTTTTTTTTTTTTTTTACATCTTTATTGGAGTATAATTGCTTTACAATGGTGTGTTAGTTTCTGCTTTATAACAAAGTGAATCAGTTATACATATACATATGTTCCCATATCTCTTCCCTCTTGCGTCTCCCTCCCTCCCACCCTCCCTATCCCACCCCTCCAGGCGGTCACAAAGCACTGAGCTGATCTCCCTGTGCCATGCAGCTGCTTTCCACTAGCTATCTGTTTTACGTTTGGTAGTGTATATATGTCCCTGCCACTCTCTCGCTTTGTCACAGCTTACCGTTCCCCCTCCCAGTATCCTCAAGTCCATTCTCTAGTAGGTCTGTGTCTTTATTCCTGTCTTACCCCTAGGTTCTTCATGACATTTTTTTTTCTTAAATTCTATATATATGTGTTAGCATATGGTATTTGTCTTTCTCTTTCTCACTTACTTCACTCTGTATGACAGACTCTAGGTCCATCCACCTCATTACAAATAACTCAATTTCGTTTCTTTTTATGGCTGAGTAATATTCCATTGTATATATGTGTCACATCTTCTTTATCCATTCATCCGATGATGGACACTTACAACCTGGTTACCTCTAAAAATGAAGCCAGGGTTACAGAAATTGTTCAAGTAGGGAAAGCTTGGACTCTGCTCCTGCTTTCTTTTCTTTTTTTTCTTTTTTTTTTTTGCCACACCACGTGCAGCATGTGGGATCGTAGTTCCCAGCCAGGGATCAAACCCTGGCCCCCTGCATTGGAAGCACGGAGCTTTAACCACTGGACCGCCAGGGATGTCCCTGGTCCTGCTTTCTTGGTGCTGGGTGCCTAGGCTGATGGGTTGTCTAGAACTTGCATGCAGAAAGGCATAGGTCACAGGAGTGAACCTGACTTTGCACCTTCCTATCAAAATATGCATTGTTGAACTGTGGCAGGGAGCTGTAGCCAGCTCTCAAATTTAAAAGAATAAGGAAAATTCAATACTTACACTATTACCCAAGTTCAAATCTTGGCTTTCCCACATACCACTGTGTACTCTTAGTCAAGATATCTATTTAGTTGTTAAAATATGAACTTGTTTTTTAAGATAAAGTAACACATATACATATTCAAAATTTCTGACATTAGCCTCTGGTGAATCTTTTCAGCAATTTCCTAGGCATATACAATGTATTTTCATATTTTTTACACAAATGGATTGTACTATACCTAATGTTCTTTTACTTTTATTAATACCTCTTAAAATATTAGCATTTTTATGGACTTCCTAGTATTTCATTTGTATGGATAGACCATATTTATTGAAACAGTCAGATTAACAAACATATAGGTTACTTTCTGTTTGGGGTTATTATAGAACAATGCTTTACTGAAAGCACCTTTGCTCACTTAGACAAGTGTGCTGGCAGAATAAATTCCTAGAAGTAGAGCTGCTAGTTCCAAGGTTATGGTCATTTCTAATTTTGTTAAGTATTACCAAATCAGCCAAGTTATTTAAGTGAGACTTGATTTCTTCATGTCTGTAAATAGTGACCAACAACGACTTTCTCAAAGGTTTCCTATAAGGATCAAGTGAGATTAAGGCATGTTAAAAGCCTACTACATAGCAAGTAGGTTGTCAATGAATGTCAGCCTGCAACTTTACTTTTACTTAGAAAGACAACTATTTATGAATATTAGGATGATTATAGCTGTGGCCCTGAGCTCAGCAAACACAAAAATTCACAGAAAACATTGTAGTATCATATCCATTTTAAACCCCATTGTTGGACATAACCAATGAAATCTCTGGAAGTCAGAGTATTTTTGAGAGGACACAATTTGACATTAAATACCGCTTTCCTGGCCTGAAGTTGATTTTTGATAGTTGCCTATTTAAAAAACATATGCATATATATTCCTGATGATAAAAACAAGATTTCCTGCGCTAATATATCCATCGAGATGTGTCTTCCAGTCATGGCTTTTGTACTTGAGTGAAAATCTTGCTGCTCATTTAAAGTCATTCATTTATTAATAAAGCCCATACATCCGACTCTGAAGAGAAACCTTTTGATAAGAAAATGGAAAATTTTAGACCTCTCGTTTCCATTTCGAGAAACCTGTTGTCTCCCCCAAACCTCTGGGGCCCTGAGACGTTTTTAAATTTATCAACAGCCCAGAAGGAGGTTAATGGGGCGCCTCAGAACGAAATTCCCAAGCGTCCGGGCCCAGAAGCCCCAGCCGGGACCACAGTCCGCGGTCAACTGCAGGCTGGAGGCAGATCCTCCTCGGAGGGCCAGTCGGACTAGGAAGCCATTGCTCCGCTCCATGCCGGCTGTTTATTGAACACTCACTTCACTCAGCCCAGAGCTCGACCGGCCCCACAGCCATCCCGACGCGGGACAAAGATCCCGTCGGTGACTCGTGCCCGCGGGGGGACGCAGAGCTCTGGTCGCACCCCCGTGCATCTCGCACCGAAACTTCAGCCGCGGTGGACGGCCGGAGGCGGTCGGGACTCGGCTCCCCGGGCAGGCGTTCCCTCAAAGCGTGTCCCCAGTCCCCTTCACCGTCCCCACGGGCGGCCAGGCGGGGAGCGGCCGGGGGCCGTGATCCGGCCCCAGCCGCCACTCGCGGACGCGGCCCGGAGCGCTGGAACAAAGGGCGCCCGGAGGCGCGGCCCGGGGCGGAGGCTCCGGGCGGGGGCGGAAAGTGGGAGAGGAGGCCGGGCCGGCCGAGGGCACCGGGCGCGCTTCCGCCGGCCGCGCCGCGCACGCCGCGGTAAATGGGAGGCTCGGCCGGCGGGGGCGGGGGCCGCGCAGCCGGGGAGTTTCGGGAACTGGAGGAGCGGGCGGCGGCTGGAGTCGCCCAGAGCCGAGACTCGGGGCCGAGGCGGAGCCGCCGCCGCCGCCGCCGCCGCCGCCGCGCCGGGGCCCAGCCGTAGCCGCCGCTGCCTTCGCCCTCGTCCGGCCGACTCGGGCCGACAGACGCGGCGCGGGAGAGGAGCCGGCCGTCCCGGGCCAGGGATCCGCCCGCCATGGCCACCAAGGTGAGGGGCGCGCGGCCCAGGCCCGGCCGGCCGGTCGGCCCAGCAGCGGCGCGGGAGGGTCGTGCCCGCGGGCACGGGCGGCGGCGCCGCCGGGGAGGCCGAGAGGTCGCGCCGGGGCCCACCCGGCCCCCGCAGGGCTCGGGTTACGCGGAGCGGGCGGGTGGCCGGGGCTCGGGCGCCCGGGGGCTCGGCTGGCGGCGCGGGAGGGTCTCGGGGCGGGACCCCGGCCGCTTGCGGCTCCGTCTGCAAAGTTTGCGCCTGAGCGTGGGCCGCGGCCGCCGGGAGAGAGAGAAGTTCCCGCAGCCCCGGCGCCCGCTCCGAGGAGCCGCCTGACAGCCGGGAGCCCCGACTCTTTCCCGAGTGGAGTCCACTCCTCACCTCCCCGCGCGTCCGGCCGCCGCGGGAGCAGCGTCCCCTCCTTCCGCAGAGGGTGGGACCCCGGCTCCACGGGCCGCTTTCGGGGGCCCGACCCCCGCCGGGGAGGACTGAGAATTTAAAATCCAGGCCGGTGAACGAGGGTTCCCGGGGAGGGAAAACGACAGTGGAACGCCCCGCTCCTCCACTTCCCTCAGTTTTCCTGTTTTTTTTCTTTTGTTTTGCTACCTTTTTGGTTTGAATGTTATTTCCAGCATGAATAAAATGCAAAGAGGGAAATGACTCTGCTTTCAATTACGTGTCTGCTTAAAAAAAGGGCCAGGCCCGAATTACGTGGTGGAACTTTGACTCGCGCTTGGTAATTGGCCAGGAGTGCTGATTTGCTTATTTTACGGTATTGTCGGTGGAATTAGCGGTCACCCCTTGCTACCTGAGTCTGCAGGAGCGTCCATCTCCCGCTCCCTGGGCTGGGGCGTTTTCTTTAGTTCTAGATGTCACTTAGTAATGGGAAAGCCACGCTCCCCTCCATGAGCCAGTGATGGGGTTTGAGTTGACTTTTTTATTTGATTGATTTTTGCAAATAGTTTTAGTAGTGTCCCCTTTATAAACATCAGCACCCTCTACCATATTTACTTTTGAAACCTCGAAGCTTCTCTTGGGTTGGTGAAAACCTTAGATTGTTGTTGTTGGGTTTTTGTTTTTTGTAGAGAGAGAACTTTGAAAGCTCATAAATTTCAAATCCCTTTGAAAGATCAGATTGATATTTCAGTCCGTGGAATTTTGTTCTGTATCTGCCTAGGTGTAGTGTTTATTTTTTTTAAAGTGGAGATTCTTAAGGGAACCTGTTGCCTGCTGTTACTGAAACAATTACCTTCTTGTTAATATATTATTGGCTACGCTCTTCCTTGGTTTTATTAGGTGTGATAGAACTTGCTACCTTTTTTAACGTATATCATTTTGTGTTGATATTTTTTAAAAACAAAACTTAAGCCAGGGATTTCTAAGGAAATTTGATTTTGAGGTTTGTTGCCAGACATTCCAGAAATTACCAGTTACACATCCTATTTTATACTCATCTTGCAACCTTAAAAGCTGTTTGTGGTCGATACCTATTCAGAGGTGGTCAGTGTTTTGGTATTTTGCACCGTGATCTACTGATGCATGTTAGATAGACTGTCCTTTAAGTGGGACCCAGCTTAGCAACTAGTGCTGGTATATGTAATGAAAATTTTATCTGATACTTAAACCTGAACTTAGTTTTTCTATAAAATTAGAAAGGAGAATAGTTCTTGTACTAAACTTGAATTGCATGTGTCCTCACTAAGCACAAGCCTTAAAGCATGTGTAAGCACTTCCTACTTTTTTTTTTTTTTTTTGCGGTACGCGGGCCTCTCACTGTTGTGGCCTCTCCCGTTGCGGAGCACAGGCTCCGGACGCGCAGGCTCAGCAGCCATGGCTCACGGGCCCAGCCGCTCCGCGGCATGTGGGATCTTCCCGGACCGGGGCACGAACCCGTGTCCCCTGAATCGTCAGGCGGACTCTCAACCACTCCGCCACCAGGGAAGCCCGCACTTACTACTTTATTGTCTACTCCTCCAAAGGCAGATTCCAGTAATTCTGAGTCTTGGTTTCTTTCACCTTTATAATCACTATTCCACACGGTACTCCTTTCCATATTTACACTGTGACAAACCACTTGTGGTTTAAAAAAAAAGGAAGAGCAGAGAAGCACTTATATAGGAACCTTCTCAGTTCTCTGGTTTTCCTACTTCCTGATGATTCTTACATCAAACCAAAGTCTCATTTTTTAATTGTTCCCAGAGAGTAAATTTGTCCTTATTTTGTTACACCCCCGCCCCCACTTCCCATCCCTGCCCTTACCAACATCTGAGTAGTTTGGGGTTTTTTCTTTAATTTAATCGGGTAGGTACTTTTTAGTAAGAGAGACTATACATATAGTAAGTAATAACATCTAACTTTTTTTAAAATTGAAGACTCATATTGCACTCAGGCTCCTGCTACAAGCATTAAGTGATAAGAAATAAATACAATATCTGGATATTTTAGGTAGTGTTGGGTTTCCCTTTGAATTAACCAGAAAATACCTTCAGTTCTCTTCAGATATAATTTTCTTATGTATTGCTCTTACATATTTTCTTGAAGATGCAGTTATCTTTGAACTATCATCCTTTTTAAAAAACTGCACTGGTATATTCACAATAGAAAGAAATTATCTTTTAGAAGAAAAATGAATTAGGTAGTTCTTCACTGCCAAAGAAAGTTAATCAGTAACTGCACATTTTAAAGAAATTATCTGTTCTTTGTTTCTAATCATTACTCAGGAGAATGCTGAATTCGCTTTGAGTCCCAGTCTTGTCTCATTTAGTAAATACAACAAAAGGCTAATATGAGTGTGTAGCCTTGACTTCTAATAGGAACTACAGGTTGTATTTTTACACAGTCATATGGTGCACTTAGGAATAAATTATTTATTTATTAAGTCTTGGGAAAGGAATTCTTTTTTGGGGGGGCTAGATATAGCAAAAGGGACAGGAAGGAACTAGTTAACGAAGTTAATCCATAGCTATATAATTTAGCTGTAATTTCCATGTCACCGTTAACCTTTGGTAACTAATTTAAATCCTTTTGTGCTTAGGTAGTCACTTTTAGGAGTAATCATTAGAACCAGATTCTAGGAGTCCCTGATGCTTTTTTTTTTTTTTTTAACTTTTCTTTCCATCTCCAATGTCTAAAGTTGTATATTTGTGTTATAGTGCTTGTCTGGTTGAATGAAGTGAGTGTGGAATGTTGAAATTAGCGGTAGGAAAAGAGTGAATTGCTCAGGAGTGTTCCATGATATACATTAGCGAGAAGAGTTTAGAAAGCATACTTTGTAGTCTTTCCTGAGCAAAAACCTCTTTTTTGAAGAGGTTTATTGAAGAAAAGAGTAGAAATATCTTTCTAAAGTGTCTTAAAGATTAAGTTGTTTTTGATAGTTTTTTTTAACAGTATGGAAAATGGTAACATTCAGTTTAGCATAACAGTAATATTTTTTAAGTGTCTTCATAAATAGAATATCTAGACAGTATTTCTGTAGTCACAGAAAAATTCTATGACAGTAGGAACGTCAACCGATTTCTTATTAAAGAAGGAATAGGTGAGAAAGCATAAAAATTTTGTGAAGTTTTCTACTATACCCTGCTTCTGTGTTGACCATCTGAAAATTAGTTTTTTACTCTGATTGCCCACCAAAAACTTTGTAACTTTGCATATGCTGTTCCTCTTTTCTGGAATGCTGTTCTCTGGCCTTTTCCCCTACATACCTTCTTTTACACATTATGTCTCAGCTCAAAGCATTACTTCCTACAGAAAGCTTTCTGATCTCCCTGACCCCTGTTACAGGGTCACATCATATGCGCAGACTGCCGTTTTACATGTGTTTCTCTGCCCAGTGGCTGTCTCCTTTAGGGTGCTGTCAGCCCCAGGAGGATGGACTGTGTGTTTGCTCCTCTGTGTATCTTCTGTGACAGGCACAGACCAGGCTCTTGATAAACTGTTGTTCCATGAATGAATGTTGAATTTTCTTGTCCCTATTCCTCCCTCTCCAGTTTGAAAAAGCAAAAAGATTTTCCATTGAGATAGGTGGCTGTTAAAACTATTTAGCTCCACCTGTAAGCTTGTTTCTTTTAATTGTGCATTTTAGTAAGAAATTTTTAAAAGTGTGCATGCACAATGGAAAATAGACATCTACAGCTCAGTTATTGGCAATGTTTTTTAAATAAATCAGTTTTACTAATTATTACTTGAGAAATTGGTTATGTTTTAAGGTAATTGGAAAAAACTTCATGCTTCTGAGATTTTAAAAAGAGTTATCTTTGGGCTTCCCTGGTGGCGCAGTAGTTGAGAATCTGCCTGCCAATGCAGGGGACACGGGTTCAAGCCCTGGTCTGGGAAGATCCCACATGCCGCGCAGCAACTGGGCCTGTGAGCCACAACTACTGAGCCTGTGCGTCTGGAGCCTGTGCTCCGCAACGAGAGGCCACGACAATGAGAGGCCCCCGCAATGCAATGAAGAGTGGCCCCTGCTTGCCACAAGTAGAGAAAGCCCTCTCACAGAAACGAAGACCCAACACAGCCAAAAATAAATAAATAAATTTTAAATAAATAAATAAAATAAAAAGAGTTATCTTTAACCCATGAATTGTTAGAAATGTGTTTAATTTCCAAAAGTATAGGGTTTTTCTATTTATCTTTTTGTTAATGATTTCAAACTTAATTTCATCATGATCAGGGAGTCTGATTGTTACTAATAACCATACCTGAAAATTTGTTGAGGCTAACTTTGTACCCAGTATATAGTCAGTTTTTATAAATGTTCCACCTGTGCATAAAAAGAATATATATATTCCTTAATCAATGTATGTATATTTTCTGTATATGTCCATATACACTTATTAACTATGCTGTTCCCATCTGTATCCTTACTAATTCTACTTGATCTGTTGTATCTTAATGTCTTTTAGTCTACTTGACAGAGATGTTAAAATGGTGAATTTAAAAAATCTCTCTAAGGTTAGGATTAGTATTATCTTCCAGGTGAATTGAACTTTTTATCATTATTAAATGACCCTCTTTATAGTGCATTTTTTCTCAAAGACGGTTTTGTCTAAAAGTTAATGTGGTTTCACTAGCTTTCTTTTGGTAAATATTTTCCTGGTATATAAAAGCCTGTAACTGAATTTTACCTTTTCGTCTTGTTTGGCAGTCTTTGTGGCTAGAGGGTTTTGTTTGCTTTATTTGTGTTTATTGATGTGTTTGGATTTCTGGCTACCATCGTATAGATTCACTGAGGATTCCCGCCCCTCAACTTTTTAGAAGGTTTAGTTCCTTACAGGCATACCTCAGAGATGTTGTGGGTTGGTTCCAGACTACTGCAGTAAAACAAATCACACGGACTTTTTGCCCCCCAGTGCGTTTGAAAGTGATGTTTACACTATATGGTAGTCTGTTAAGTGTGCAATAGCATTATGTCTATAAAACAATGTATATACCTTGATTAAATAGTACTTTATTGCTAAAAATATTAAGAGTCACAGTAGTAACACCAAAGTTCGCTGGTCACCATAACACATATAATAATAATGAAAAAGTTTGTAGTATTGGGAGAATTACCAAAAGGTGACAGAGACACGAAGTGAGCAGGTACTGTTGGAAAAATGGTGTGTCAGTGGACTTGCTCTGCTCAGGGTTGCCACAGACCTTCAGTTTGTAAACACTGCAATATCTGCAAAGTGCAATAATGCAAAGCAAATAAAAGGAGGTATGCCTGTATGTCACTTTTTTCAATTGGTTGTCGTAAGCGTATATGTTACTATTTGTACGTTAAAGTCCAAAAGTCCTCACTATCATTACCCTCCTCCTGGGTTACAGGGACTTTAAGAAGCTCGGCTCCAGTCATCTCTCCCAAAACAGTTACTGCCCAGGATTTTCATTCTGTCTTCTCTACCACAAATTAGACATTATTTTTGTTTTTTATACAGTTAATGCTTACTTAGATTTAATCAACTTTTACCATATCTTTGCTTCCTATTCCTTTTTACATTTCAGTTCTTTCCGGGATAATTTTTCTTTTGGCTGAAATGAATTCTTTGGAATTTCCATTAAGGAGAGTTTTTTGTCGGTAAATCTCTCATGTGTGAAAATGGGTTTTGCCCTGTGCTTGAAAGATAGTTTTCTAGGTATGGAGTTCTGTTATTTCCCCTGTTTCCTACCGTCTTTCAGGGTTACTGCTCAGAAGTCAGCCATCTAATATTGTTCCTGAATAGTCTGATACTTCCCTCTGCCTGTTTTTAAGACCTTCCCCGCGTCTTTAGTATCTTACAGTTTCACCTTAGTGTGTTCATGTGTGGATTTTATTTATATAGCCTGGGATTTATGGGCAGCTTGGATCTTAGGATGGATGTTTCAGTACTTCTGCACCAGTGCAGTTCCGTAAAATAAACTTCCTGTGATAATGGAAATAATCCTACATCTGTGCAGTCCCGTGTGGCAGCCACCTGCCACGCATGGCTAAGGAAAACTTGCAGTGTGGTTAGTGTGACTGAGGAACTGTGCTTTTCATTTTAGTTTAAATAGTCACACGTGGCTACTGGCTATCACAGTGGGGAGTGCAGTTGTAGAAAATTCCCAGTGATTGTATTTCACGAATATTGCCTCTTCCCTGTTCTGTCTTTCTGGAACCCTAATTAGCATGAAAAGGTCCAACAGACATCTAACTTCCTAACTTTCAACTGCCGTGTTTTCTTTGTGCCGCATTCTAGATAATTTCTTTGACTCCTACCTGCAGTTTACTATTCTTTCTTTAGTTGGGCCTAATCTGTTCTTTGATCCATTTAATTTTCAATTATATTCTATTTTTAGAAATTGTTATTTGGTTTTGTTTCAAATCTGTGTGATCATTCTTTATATTCTCTAATTGCTCATATCTTTAAGCTTCTTTTAAGCATATTAAACATTGATTGATTGTGTCTGTTCTAATGTCTGAGGTCTAGTTCAGCAGTTGTCTCCACTCATTCTCACTCATGGTGCCTTGTTTTCTTGTGCGTTTTGTGATTTTATTTTCTTCTGTGAGTTGCTCATTTTCCTTGGAACTTCATCTAAGGGTTTTGATCCCTAAACTGAGTTATATTCGTACACAGAGAATTTGTCCTTGCTTATGCCAGTCTCTTGGGGACACTACATCCTTGGGATCACTGTAACTTTAATTCCTGGCTTAATGTTTTTCCAGCCATACTCTATAGCATAAATATGGACCTCAGATCTGAGGGGAAATCTCCCTTATTCCCCTACTCTGGGTCGAAGATGAGACAGGTTTCCTTGCTGTTCCCTTCTGTACAATGGGTTCTTTTTCCTTATGTTGAGGTCCTTTTGGGGTCCAGCTTCGAGCTTAATACAGGAGTGTTCGCCTGTCACCTCCCGCCTTCCCCAGGGCAGCCTGCAGAGCAGGACCCAAACTCAGGCTCTCCGGGGCATAGAGGAGACTCGTGGGGTGGAATCCTGTCTCAGAACGTTTTCCTTCCAGGGTTTCTGCTCTCATATCCTCTGACCTCTCTAGATCCTTTCCTTTTGTGCTGACTCAGCAGTGTGTGTTAAAAGGTGTTTGTGTGCTTGGGTGTGTCTTTGCTTTTAATATTTTATTCAGCACTTCAGTGTTTCAGTCTGGTGGTGGTTCATGGTATCAGCCTACCATACGTGCTGGAACAAAATCCCAGTCAGAGCATCTTTATAACAGACTGGAAAGTGAAGGAATGGAATATCTGCACACAAAGTGTTAATCTGTTTTTTGGAGGGAAAAAGGTGGAAAAGCAAAGTTGTTAAGCATTTTAGTTGAAACCAAACCTTAAGCCATCAAAATAACAGGCTGGGCATTTCAGTTTCCAATTGGTATTTTTATTTTTGCTCCCCCTTTGATTATCAGAAACACATGATCGATTTAGCCCATCTTATTCATTTTTAGGTGTTGTAAAGACAGTGCTTGAGGATGTTATTCAGTATGACTCAATTTTTCTAAGCTATTTTTAGTATCTGAAAACTGAGTCATAGAGTAAGTAGTATTACCTGCAGAGGCAGGATTCAGAAGTCACCCGTTTGTGTCACTGGGGACATATAAGTCAAAGGGGCATGTGACTTTAGACATTAGTTAACTAGGCGAAAAATGGACTTTGTTCTGGGAACCGTTACCCATCATCATTCACTGACTGCTTCATTTGAGTATCGAATGAGCTCGGTGCCGGGTCTTCTGCTCCACGATGGGGTGTCAGTCTGAAAGGCCTGTCCTTACCCTGAAGCTCTATGGTTCTAGCGGAGGGTAGGTCTGCTGCAGGGCGCAGGGGCCTCCTGCTGCAGCTTCTCAAGCCAGTAAGGCTTTCCAAGGAGCTGAGTCTTGAAATGTATATTTTTTTCTTTAATTCGTTGAGTGAATTTTAACCCTTATCTGATCACATCAGTCATTTAAAAAATACTTAAATAGTACATCTTAACAGTCTGCAAGTCCAGACTTTGTCTTGTAGGATCCGATAATCAGTTTGGCAGACAGTTTTAGCGGTTCCTATGTGCTCCTCTTACGCTGGATGTAAGGCTAAGATTTGGATCCTTGCCTAAGAGAGTAGACATTCAAAAATTAATGAGCTATTTAAAATGTACCAGTTAAATGCCATTTTTAATGTATATCTAATGCACATTCACAGAAGAGGACTTAAAAATGTAAATTTGTGTGTTAATAGTAGTTGTCTATCTCACACTTAGGAACTTCTTTTTCATCTTTAAGCCTGTTTTGTATTCTCAAGATTTTGAGTAATGAATATTTATTGCTTTTGTAATAAGGAAGAAAACAAGTTAATTTTTTTTTAAACTTAAAAACTTATTGGGCTTCCCTGGTGGCGCAGTGGTTGAGAGTCCGCCTGCTGATGCAGGGGACACGGATTCGTGCCCCGGTCCAGGAAGATCCCACATGCCGCGGAGCGGCTGGGCCGGTGAGCCATGGCCGCTGAGCCTGCGCGTCTGGAGCCTGTGCTCCACAACAGGAGAGGCCACAACAGTGAGAGGCCTGCGTACCGCAAAAAACAAAAACAAAAACAAAAACTTATTGTCATTAGCCAGGCCTCTCAAGCAGACTCCTAAATTTATCCATCTTCTGTTAATTTCCTTTGAATTATGCTAAGATGAAAAAAAGGTTTTAATTAATGCTTATACATAGTAAGTGGCACTTTAATAGAAAAATGCTAATGCATTCAGTATTACAAAAAGAAACTTAAAATTTATTTTTCTTCCCTCAGCACCATATTTTCTTCTTCCAAAGGAGAAAAAGTATGCTTCTTAAACTTTTAAAAATACCTAAAAACTTACTGAATAACCAGCACTGAACCTGGAGTTCTTGAAAATTGCTCTTTTAAATACATTTATGTTTTACCTGCCTCTGCACTTGTTCCCTCAGGAGCTCAGAGGACTCCTTCGTGAGTCAGCAGCAGTTGCATCACTCTTGTACTTTCCTCACCTTCATAAGATTTTAAAGTCAGGAGTTGAATTTAAGATTTTACAGCCTTTTTGTTGATGTGTCAGGCTTACTTTGTCTGGTGATTGCCATTACCAGTAAGTATATTCAATTTCTTATAAACAAAACTAGGAAATCAATAGGCTTTCGACTACTGAGATCTGTAGTTACATCAGATTGATCCATCTTAATCATTTAAAGCCATGATGATACCAAAAAATATGGAGATTGTTTTTTAAAATTCTAATATTTAAAGCTACTTCTGGTTCTAGTCTTTACTACTATATTTATAGCTTTTTAAAACCCATTCCCCTTTTTGATAAGTAAAACATCTCATGCTTTTCCTGTAGTTTGTATTTAACAAGTGATAGATGGTTCTCTAAAATTTGAGTACTAAATATTTTCCCCCAAACTCCCCTCTTCTCTGACTCGTTAGGAATCTCTGCTATAAGGAAGATGATGGCAATGTAATAAGCTTCCATCTAAGAGAGAAATTGGACTCTTACTAAAGTGCATCACTATTTTATGAGTGGTGATCATGTTTCCTGAGTTTAGGCATTAATGGTAGAGCTGAGGTACCCCAGCTGCATCACAGTCCCCCGCCTGGAGAGCTTGTTAAATCACAATTGCTGTGCAATTTCTGAGTTTCTAGTTCAGGAGGTGGGTCCGGAACATGCACTTCTGCCAGTTTCAAGGTGATGCTGAGGCTGCTGGTCTAGGGACCACACTTGGAGAACCAATGTTGCAGAAGATTGAAAAAGAAAGTAAGAACCTGGGTTCGGTCCTAGGTTCATCTCTGGAATCTGTGGACTATAAAATGGGTGGGCTCTAACACACTGTGTGCAGTGAATACTTCGTTCTTGCTTAAAGTATTCTAATCTAACTGAGTTCAAGTGATGCTGAAAATTTTAAAAGCTGGTATTCTCAAAAACTGTTAAGCTTCTCATCAGCTTGTGGTTTTCAGCGTTGTATTGATTGGTTATTTGTGTTACGTGCAAAATGGCTTAATCTAGTAGAGTCTGATTATTACGGTGGTGAGGTGACTGTGACTCGTTATTACTTTTCCTGTTGCTTTTTGGTTAGCCAGAAGACATGCCCTACAATTTTGAATATCATTATAGTTCACAGTAATCAGTCCAGACTTAACGTGCTTTGTATCACATGTTCCTAAAGTGGTTGTATAATGAGAACAATTTATTTTGTTTAAGAAGATATTGGGAGTAGGAGTTTGTTAATTAATTTATTTATTTTTGCTGTGTTGGGTCTTCGTTTCTGTGCGAGGGCCTTTTCTAGTTCTGGCAAGCGGGGGCCACTCTTCATTGCGGTGTGCGGGCCTCTCACTATCGCGGCCTCTCTTGTTGCGGAGCACAGGCTCCAGACGCGCAGGCTCAGTAGTTGTGGCTCACGGGCCTAGTTGCTCCGCGACATGTGGGATCCTCCCAGACCAGGGCTCGAACCCGTGTCCCCTGCATTAACAGGCAGATTCTCAACCACTGCGCCACCAGGGAAGCCCATTGAGAACAATTTTAATTCACTAGGGAAGATTATTATGTAAAAGAATCCTGTTTTTTAATTATTTTGTAACTTAGATAATCTATGATATTTGTGTAAATCCAGTTTTTTATCTTACTTGTGTGGTATGCACCTATACTTAATTTTGATGAATTTAAATTTCACCAGATTAAACTTTCCTGTTTGCCCACTTAGATGCCTCAAAGAAGTAAAATGACAGACGTTTTTAACGCCAGAGAAAACAATGAATATAGTCCCTAAACTAGAAGAACCTACCTTTGAATAGTTAAGTTGATCTAGGACTCATGTATGAAGGCAGGGGTGTGCTTTAGAAAACAGCCTGTATTCATGCAACTTGCCTGTGCACTATCAATAAGAGTTAATGTATGTCTGTATATGAACAGTGCAGAAAAATATTTTGAAACCCTTCTTGGCATTTATACCATTCAGAGTCTTTTTGTTGGTCTATAAATGGCATACACTGTTATGGAAGGAATACATTTGATTTTCACATTCTGTCGTTAACATCAGAATATTATTATACATAAATAGCAAGGGTTATTTACGGGAAATGTTAAGTATGCTACCAAAAATCAAAAGCATGTTTTTTTCATTCAACAGTCTCTCTCCAGAACTTATAAATACTGTAAGTGAACAGAGCATGCATTTTTCTACTCTGAAAGAATTTGTAGTCTAATGGGGGAAACAGGCACTTGAATCGCTTCAATTCAGAATTCTCGTTGCTGTGGTAGAAGTACATGCGATGTCCAGTGATGGCACAGAATCTAGGGTTGGAAATGAGACCCGAAATGAGACCCTTTCGTCTGTTTTGCTGCATTTACTGTCACTGGAAACTTAAGAGTAAAACTGAGTTTATGTCAGTAAAGAGGCCACAGTTTGAAAAACTTATGTAAAAATAAAAACTAGTTAATTACTCTGACATACGTCAGCCATAGTGTAGAAGATCATTTCTCTGCTTGAGATGAGGGCGTAGTATTACATAAGTGAGGGCACATTTAGTTTGAGGTCTTTCAAACAGTTCCTTATCATAGTGACCGCCCTTGCAGGGCAGAAAGTACATTTCAGAGAAGGCATACATTTCCAGTATGCCTAGTTGTGATCTAAAATTTTATCTGGGACTAGACACGAAGCCACTTTTGGGAACCAGTGAACAACACGTGCCATGCAGATAATGTTCCTATGACGTGGCTCCTTCTAAATCCCTGTGGCCTTGGACACAGCATCTGCGAATGGTTAAAACGGATCTGCTCCTTTCGATTTCCCCGTTAGCAGTTCAGTTAAAGTATTTGGAGTGTTTCCTGTGCCTGGCTTGCAACACCTAGAGTTTATTCTAGATTAGAGATTCCCAGCTGGTGAGTTTTCAGGGGATCTTTAAATCTAAATGAGCAAACATTGTTACAGACTGTTTATCTTCCTCACATTTGCAAGACTGTTTTTAAAATATATGTAGATTTTGTTAGTAATAAAATAGAGATACATTTCAAAATGCTAATGACTTCATAGTACCTCTTTGGCATTAAGTATTTCTCAATAAATTGTACTTTTATATGTTTACTGTTGTTTGTGGGGCGACATATGTATGTATGTAATGAATTGATCTTGAGGTTGTTGGCATTCTTTAATTGAAGTTAGCTATTACATAAAAGCTATTACATTTCCGTTATTGCTGTTTGATTTGCCTTGAATTTTACATTTGGAAAAGAAATTTTGTCATGTCTTCTATTAGAGATGCAATGAATGAAAAAATTAGTTCTATGTGATTATTAAATTTATGTATTTCAGTGCAGTAGTGGTGGAATAGCACAGAGAATGGGAGTCTGGGTTCAAATCCCAATCAAATCCAACTATATCACTTTGGCAAGTTACTTAATGCTTCGTTTTCCTCATCTGTAAAATACAAGTAATAATAGGAACTCAGGTGTGAGTTCCATTGCACAATCCAGGTAGGGCAAAAGAACAGAATTTCATTTTTCTGTAACAATTTACAGCGAATTATGTCCTTATCCTACTGGGAAAGTCAGCTATAACCTGTAGCTCACCGCCTCCTCCTCGTGCCCAGGGTTAGGTATAATTTGAGGGTGGGGATCCTTACATAATGCCTTGGGCGGAGGGTCGTGTCTTGCCCTGCAGCCGCGTCTCCTGCAGTCTGCGCCCTCAGGTGGGGAGTTCTGTCCCACTCCCTTGCTGTTCCTCAGGGAACCGGAGCCATTTTGCTGTTGTCCTGCTCTAGTGGGACACAAAGCTGCAAAACCCAGACACTTTCCATCCTAATGCAGTACAAGCTGTACCCCCTCCTGTCGATTTGTTGTTTCACCGGGGTTCTGGCACCGGGCTGAGGGCTCTCTCCAGGTCTCGCCATTGCCTCTGGCCTCCGCTCTGCACTTGCGCACTGTCTTTTCCCCCAGCTCAGTTCCTCTGGTCCAGGCTTTGAGAGTGGAGGTGGTGGTGGGAGAAACAGAGGCCACGCTGTGTCTCCCCATTGCAGTATTTCTCACCAGTGCTTTCTGTCTGGAGCCCAGAGTTCTCTCCATTCTCAGGGCCTTTGGAACCCACAGCCAGGAACCCTTTACAGTGTTCTCTCATGTCATAACCTCTCCTGGGACAGTGGACACAGTGGGCACTGCTGGTTCGGGTTGGGGAGGTGGGAGAAAAGGGGAGAAAACCCCCTAAAGATGAAAAAATAACATTTCAAAAATATTATCTCTACCAGATTATCTCAAGGAGTAAGTAAAAATTTATGTAAAGGGCTTACCGATGTGTCTGACTTTACAACAGGGGATAGTAGCTATGGTTGGATGGTGTTATTCGTATTATTATAAAAATAAACTATAAACTGGGATCTGTTAGACCCCAAGATCTAAGGTCTTCCTTAACTGTGTTCACGGAGTTGTAACAACTTTCTCCAATTTCAAGTTACTCTTGTGGAGGTGATGAACTTTCTATCTGCTTCTTACTTATCCCAGACTTTGTTAACCTACTTTTCCAAATCTGGGTGTCCGGCAATTTGAGTTTGATTCTTTCTGCCATTGCCTCAGTGTGCCTTGTTTTTTCTGGTAAATTACCTTTCATACATGAAAACAAGATAAAAACAAGGCAGAATGTTAGAGGCGTAGACAAAGGAATGAGATTTAAAAGCACCTTAGCATTGCTGGAAAGTCTGTGTTATAAAACCACTACATGTGTTTAGCAGATCTGTTTACTGAGGTCACAGATAATACATCTCATTGGATCCTCATGTGGTAGATCATTGTGTTGTTTTGTTACCTTCAGTAAATCGTTGAGCCCCTATCATGGGCCAGAAACTGTTGGACCATTAGGAATACAGCATTAAAGAAAATAATTTTAAATCCCTGCACTCAGACAAAAATCCCTGCTCTCATGGACCTTGCATTCTAGTGGAGGAGATGGAAGTAAACAAGGTCAATAAGGAGAAAAATAAAATAAGGAGAAACATACAGCTGGGAGAAGAGACCTTGCTAAGGGGTGCGTGCACGTGTGTGTGCGCGCGTGTGCTTGCACACACACTGTTAGATGGGGTGGCCGAGGAGGCCTCTGAGAAGGTGACCCTCAAGTCCAGACCTGAGGGAAGGTTGGTAAGTTGCACCTCTGAGGAAAGAGCATTGCCCTCAGGGAGAGTGTGCCTGGAGGTCAGTGAGGTCATGGAGGCCAGCTGAGCTGTGGGAGTGGCGAGGACCCTCAGGTCCACACTCACAGAGTGTGCCTGATGAGGAGGGCTTTGGCATTTATTACGAGATGTGAGACCACTGGAGGGTTTCCAACACACCAAGAGCAACTGACTCTTTTCTTTCCTTTCTCTCTCTCTTTCTTCCTTCCTTTCTTTCGTTTCGTTTTCGTTTCTTTTCTTTTTTTTTTGAGTTGAGCTTACCTTTATTAAGCCAAAGCTAACTGTAGGGAGTTAATGCTCTATTCACTTTTACATTGGACTGAAGTCTTATTTGATCCCTTCTTGAAACTTAATTGATTTTTATCTAATTAAAATCATGCTAGGAAAATCCTGTGCTCCACTTAAGCCAATCAGTGCACAAAAGGATCAGCAGATTATCCTTTTATATATGTATATATAAATATATATATATATGAATATCCCAATCCAGTCATTTGAAAATAATTTTTAAATAAAATTTAGAGCATCTCTAACATACTGAATTTTCAATTCTATCTTGTCTCCTGGTTATACTGAAATTACATACATACGCCTATCAGACCGTTTGCCCCTTTGGCCTATAAAGCAGTTCGTTTGGCTTTCACCATCCTGTTGACTTGACCGGTGTTCACCCAGAGACTAAGTAAAATAGTTCCAGACTGGCAGATTTTAAGCAGGTATAAAAATATTCATAACCAATTACAGCCAACTTCATTCCTTTTTTTTTTTTTTGCGGTACACGGGCCTCTCACTGTTGTGGCCTCTCCCGTTGCGGAGCACAGGCTCCGGACGCGCAGGCTCAGCGGCCATGGCTCACGGGCCCAGCCGCTCCGCGGCATATGGGATCTTCCCGGACCGGGGCACGAACCTGCGTCCCCTGCATCTGCAGGCGGACTCTCAACCACTGCGCCACCAGGGAAGCCCTTCATTCCTTTTCTAACTGGAATCACTGCTTGCTAAAGCAGTTTCTTATGTAAACTTTGCGAAGCCTCAGCAATTTTGAGAACAATAGTGTAAGAAAGCAACTGGTACACTGAGAATTGGGTCAGAATGTTCTCATGGGCTTAGAAGAAACGGCATCGTCCTGGCCTAGGATTTCGAGATTCAGTGAATCTTTATTCTTTTCCTGGTTCCGTTAAGTGTTTCTGTTTTTTGTGATTTTTTTGGGTATGAAATATATTAATGAAATTTCATATTATTTGGGCTTAAAAACTCCATGTCTGGGAGGTTTAAAGATAGTATCTGGATAGCTTGGCATAATTCAATATTTTTTATTTTAACTTTTATTTATAAAAATTCCAACATAGACAAAAGAAGAATAGTACAGTAAACCCCCTATGTACCCATCACCAGCCTCAGCAATTACCAGCTCCTGGCCAATTTTGTTTCCTCTAACCTTCCTCCCCCATTTTCCCCTTCCAGACATATTGTTTCATGATAAACATTTCAGTGTATATCTCCAAAAACAAGATTTTTAAAATACCAATACATAACAATTCCTGTTATCCTACTTAAAAATTCAGAATAAATCTTTAATATCTTGAAATATCCAGTCTGACGGTATGCAGTGTAAACATTTTCATAAATTAATAGTTGCTGTATTTATGTGGCTTGATATGCATTAAGGTAAAGACAGTGCCATCTAGTTTAGTTAGATGCTTAGTTGATGATGTTTAAAACTGTTAATAATTGGCATTTGCATGAATCTGCCAGTGTTGATGTAAGACGAATCTTGCCATAGGTAGTACGACTACAGCTAACGTACCTAAAGGTTTTAGGGTATGTGTGTGTGTTGCTTTCCTCTTGCCAACTACACACTTAACCAAAATCCTCAGCAGACAAGGCCCTTCTGAAGCCTGTCTGTGCAGTGTGGTTGGTGTGGGCAATTGGAGGACGCTTAGAACTAGTGCTGAGAAGAATGGGGTTACGTACGCATTTATCAGAGGTGAGAAGGACATACCTGGCCTTTAGCCTCCAGATGGTACCCGTAGTTGGTTAAAAAGTCGATGAAAATGAAGATTGAAAAGGAAATACTAACCATCTTATTTTAACTTAAAATACGTAAATATACATTTATTTATCAATCCTTGATAGGAAGCCAAGGTCTTTTCTTTGAGTATGTACCTAGTTCAGAGCGGTCCATCTTGTACACTGTAATGCATTGTCTGTGGTTTCCATTTCTTTTAAAGAGTTTAAACAATTTAAAAACAATTTCAAAGTACCTGTGAATACGAAATCTTAGATTTAAAAAACTTGTTGCTTCCCATTTGTCTCAACTGTTGTCTCAGCTGCGCCTACTTTGACAGGAAGCTTTTTAGCAACTTACTTTTTTATCAAGGCTCCTCAAAACATTCAATTTAGTTTTCTTAGAAATAATTACTCTTTTTTCACACTCTTGTTTCATTGGCTTATGTAATAATTCAGTTGCTTGGCTACAGCAGTTAAGTACAGCTGCAACTGGTGGGATCAGAACTGCCCCTGTATATTAGGGAGTAGCCTGCTAAGTGCAAGAGTTCATTCAGCATGACACATGTTTTATACAGAGCACAGAGCGTGTCAGTAAACCTGGCACATGGGTTGTGTGGAATACAGGCTGCATGATACTCTCCTATTAATAAGTCAGATTGTTGATATTTGTGGCTGGTTACCTGGGATTGCTTAGGTTAGAGTATGGTTCTCATGGACCCATCTGGCTTTGAGGAGAATTGATGGTGGGTGATGAATTCAGTATTTGTTCCTTACTATTTTAACTTGGTCAGCTGCCTTTAGTAAATCAGTATCCTAGTGCCACATCACGATTTAAACAATTATCAGAAGTACTTTTGTAACATTTTCAGTGAATATGGATATTAGACAATTATCTAAAAAATAACAAAATGTAGTTTACTGAAGTAATGTGCCAGTTTCTGTTTTACAAAAGAAAATGGTATCATAACTCTTTAAATTTAGAGGATCTTACAAGAATGGAGAACTTACAAGTTACAGTTTCTTTGTTAATCTTTCCTTCTACCCTAGAAGTAGGGAAGACTTAATCCTTCGGAACCAATATATTCTGCTGGTGGTAATGGGACATGATCTTTCTCTGCATTTCAATTTAGCCGATGTTCAGTGCTTGTTATAATTTGCAACTGAAGTAACTAGGTTTACCATAGAGGCTGTAAAAGAAGTAAAGACAAACGTAGCTTCTATTCTTGAGGCCCTCGTGGTTTTAGTATTTTAAAAAACAAGTGTACGTACTCAATGGGAAAATAAAAGATATTGGCCAAATCATTTAAGGCTCAGAATACCCTCTCCCTGGCTTTCTCGGATCTGTGCCTCCCTGCCGACACCTCCTGCCCTGCCCACAGCTGAGTTCTCTGCCCGCTGTGCTTCTGTTCTACCTGTGTGTCCTCCGTCTCACACTGCTGCTGTTGTAACTGTTGCTCTTTCTGACTAGCCTTTGAGGGCAGTGGCTCTTCCTTGTTTGTTTTCATATCCTCATGGAGTGATTGGTAGTGGATATTCAGTAGATGATTTTTTGAGTAAGAGCTGGGAGCCTGCAGGGTGTACTGGAAAGGACAGTGCTGGGTTGCAGTCCCAGCTCTGCTATTATCTGGCTCTGTGACCGTAAGCAAATTAACCATTCCGGGCTATGGTTCCTCATCTGTAATTATGCCAGAGCCTATCTTATCCCTTGCAGGGATATTGAACTTTTTATGACTTGCAGGATAGTCCCAATGTGAAGAATTGTCCTCCCCTTGCCCCAGTGCTAACTGCACCACTGTGGAGAAACACTGGCTTCAGCTAATCAGGCCTAGATCAGTCCCTAGAGCTAGACATAGGGTTACCTTACCTGACTCACAAGAGGGAGGGATGAAAACCTGAACAAAAGGGTTTTTTTTTGTTTTGTTTCGTTTTATTGCGGTACGCGGGCCTCTCACCGTTGTGGCCTCTCCCGTTGCGGAGCACAGGGCTCCGGACGCACAGGCTCAGCGGCCGTGGCTCACGGGCCCAGCCGCTCCGCAGCATGTGTGATCTTCCCAGACCGGGGCACGAACCCGCGTCCCCTGCATTGGCAGGCGGACTCTCAACCACTGCGCCACCAGGGAAGCCCAAAAGGGGGTTTTTTAACCCCCCAGTGAAGAGGGAAGCGGAGGGCGTGAACGTTGCGAGCATTCCACCGTGCTGATTCCAGCGGCGTCTTACTGGGTGAGAGAAGAGAGTGGACTGGCACGGGTTTGGTGTTGCAGAGTGGGAGCCAGGGTTAGCTTTTTAGAGTGGAGTTAGATTATGGAGGATGGTGAATGCCAGGTAAATGGATCTGAACTTGATCCTAGGGAACAGGAAATCATTGGGACTTCTTGATACGTGACGTGATGCCAGTTTTATCGAGAGAGCCTCTGGCAGCGGTGGGCAGGATTGACTGGCCGAGAGGAAAGACTGTGGCAGGAAGATCAGTTAAGGGGCGGATCCGACCTACTCCAGGGTAACTGACATCACAGAAGGCGCAGAGCAGAGTGCTGGGTTAAAACTCCATTTCTCCCATTTGTCGGGCGTTCTACCTCAAGACAGGTTACTTGATGTATGTAATTGGTATGAGCTGCTGTTTCTCCTGCAGAACTGAGTGATACCACCATTGAGGGTTGCTTTGAAAATTAAGGAAGGACATATGTGAAGTACCTCCTGCCTCGAAACAGTTAGTCCCACCTCACCTTTCTCATCTGCCTGGTTTTCTCTTTTTCTAGTGTTTTTTAGGTTGCAGGAAGGACCACCTAGAAAGAGAAAAGAGGATGCTAGCAAAAACCTGGTTGGAGGTACATTTGCTGTGTCATAGAAGGTGTCTGGTTAGAAGGTTTCTGGCTTCTCCATTTTCGCATGTGATGACTCCCTCGTTCTGCATTTTTCCCGTCTCTTGGTCGCTGATTAGTCTAAATCTCTTCATTTGACTAAGTATGATTCAGTCTTCCATTTTTTGGTGTGATAAACACTGTCAGCTCTTCAAATTACATTGTATCTCCCTAACTTAATTCTCCTTGGCAGTCTCACTTTGCTGTATCTTTAACTTTACACTTGTGATCCCATGAAAACCAGCTGTAGTTCTGTGGTGAGTTATATATTAGCTGTATGAATTTAGAAGAGAAATTGCCCTGAAGAGGAACCACTGATGAAAATAAATCATAGTTAAGAGTACTGGCCTTCATCCAAGTGTCAGTTAAAAGCAGACACCCATGTTCCTCCTGTAACCCAGTTGTATGTGTGTTGATGTAGATGACTTTAAGAGGAAACATCATTTTGAGGAGTTTAATTTTAAAGATATGCACATTTCACTTAAGTATAGTAGTGTCCTTTAAATAGATTAAGATAGTTAATTTACATTCTTTAAATAGGCCCAAAGGGACTTGCAGGTTGTCCTGTCATTTTTCATGTGTGAAAGGTGAGACCTAGAACTAGAAAATAAGTATCCAGTGTCTTCTGTCTTATCCAATAATACATGGTTAGGACGGAGACTCTGAGTCATTAAGAAAAGTCATTAAGAAAAGACTTTTCTTAATGAATTATACTTTTAATCTTTTTGAAACCAGGAAAATGTATCACACTTATAAAAGAAGCACCACGAGGCATACAGTCTTCAGGAGTTTTCTAACTTAAAAATTTTTTTTAAATTTTATCCATTTTGATTATTGAACTTTTAGGACAGAGATGGCAAGCAGAAGCTGCTAGGAGGACATTGCTGGGAGGGACTGAGGCCCTGTACAGACAGTGCTGATAGATTAGTCATTTGTACCAAGGGCCCAGGGAGAAGGAGGGAAGCCTACATAATACTACACGGCTTCTGCTCTGGTTTTAGTAGTGCTTAATTCCTATAACTCTTTTTCAGTATATTTTATTCATAGTTTATATAAATTATATACTTTTTTTCCTCCTGAATGCTAGTTTATTTACATAGACACAGCAGAGAAGCCTTGCTAAAAACAAAGCGTTAATTTTTAAAACTCTTTGTAAATGTACCTTTGTATTATTTGACCTCTGATTTGTATTTTTACCCTTGGCTTTGCATGGTGCTTCCTCGGGGCCTTTGCACTTGCTGCTCCTCCCATCGTACCTGGCCTTGCATCCTCCCACGGTCCCTGTTCTTCACCAGCTGGCACCCTCATTCGTAGGTCTCAGGTCACATGACGCCTCCTCAAGGAGACCTTCCCCAGCAACCTCATTTAAAGTAACCTCCGCCAGCCCGTTACTCTATCACATCACCTGACTAAGCTCTTTACCAGCACCTGCCACCACCTGCAAATACCTTGTGTGTTGAGTGGCTGTCTCCTCCTCCTAAAACAAACACTTCTGAGGGAAGGTAGGCGCCTTTAGGCTTTTCACCACTGTGTCCACCTAGGACGGAGCCCGGTGGTAGTAACTGCCTGTTACATATCTGTTGACAAAATGAATGCGTACCTGCCCCCTAGGTTCGGTCTGGTATCCGGCCATCAGCTTTAGCGACCACAGAGCATCCCAGGAGAGTGCAGACTCTAAACATGGCCTCTGATGGCTTTAAGCAGAAAAACCTAGGATGCTGGAGGGGAATTCTTCCCCAAAGTCATGGTAGAGATTTAGGAAAAGTATAATTAAGAAACGTTCAGGATAAGCATTGGCATTTTGCAAAACAGAGTTTAGTTTATAAACTTAAGAGATGTATGATTGTCTGTTAAATGGTTTTTGGTTCTTAAGCTGGGGCGGTAAACCTAGACTAAATGAAGTTTTTCATCCCAAGAAAACTATGATTTCTATAATCTCAAAACTGAAATAGTGAGATGAGATTTATTTGGAAATGTTAACTTGAACATTAACTTGAACATCAGACACCTAGTAGGTAGCAGATACCATACTATGTGGTAAATGGATTAGTAATTCATTCATTTAACAAATATGCATTTGAGTGATTGCTGTGTCAGGCACTGTGCTGAACACTATAGAGAAGGAACTTACAGTTTAGTAGAGAATGCACCACAGGTAAACAAGCAAAAATAACACCGTGTAAATACAATCATGGGGAAGTACGACGTAGGCCCAAAGGCAGGCTGTAGGAGAGATCCACAGCAGACGTCGGAGGTCACAGAATGTTTCCCACAAGTGAAATCTAAGTGAATTAAGGGGCATGAAACATGAGTAGGATTTGATCAGGTGAAGAAAGAGGGAAGATATGTACAGGTCTGGGATTCATCAGTGTAAAGATGGCAAGTGGAAGTTGTCAGGGTGAATATCATGCAGGAAGAGTGTGTCCAGTAAGAAGAGCACAGGATCCTGGGGAGCATAAACTTTTATAGGGTGGCCTGTCTCCAAAAAGAAGCCTGAGAAAGGAGAGAAGGCAGAAAACCAGAAGAGGTCACGTGTGGCGAAACAAAGGGAAGAGTGTTTCAACAAGAAGTGGATGGCGGTGTCCTTTGCAGCCAGGAGGTGGAGTGAGCTGAGGGCCACGTAGGTCCACTGGGTTGGCCCCCACAGGAGGGTTGCTAGTGGCCTCGACAGAGCCATTCCAGCAGGGTAACGCGGGCGAAGCTCAGCTACTGTGGGGTGAAGAGTGAGTAGCAGATGAGGTCGACACAGTGAATGCGGACAGCGCTTCTTAACATTGAAATTTCTTTTGAATGGATAAAGAAGATGTGGTACATACATACAATGGAATACTACTCAGCCGTGAAAAAGAAAGAATGCCAATTACAGCAGCATGGATGGTCGGGATAGAGATGATCATACTAAGTGAAGTCAGTCAGGAAGAGAAAGACAAAGACCATATGCTATCACTTATATGTGGAATCTAAAATAAGACACAAATGAACTTATCTACAAAACAGAAACAGACTCACAGAGAGAACAGACTTGCAGTTGCCAAGGGGGTGGAGGGGTAGGAGAGGGATGGATTGGGAGTTTGGGGTTAGCAGATGCAAACTATTACATATAGGATGGATAAACGACAAGGTCCTACTGTAGAGCACAGGGAACTATATCCAATATCCTGTGATAAGCCATAATGGAAAAGAATATTAAAAAATTATATATATGTATAACTGAATCATGTATAACTGAATTTTTCTGTACAGCAGAAATTAACATTGTAAATCAACTATATGTCAATAAAAAATAAAATAAATTGAAGTAATAAAAAATTCAAATTTCTTAGAGATGTTAAGAGAAGGCATTGGTCAAAGGAATATTTGGGGTTGAGGTAGGAATTTTTTCTTTTTAAAGATGTGATGGACATGAGTGGTTTAAATGCTAATGGGAAGGAAAGAGCAGAGAAGTTTAAAATCATGGAGTAGTTAGAAAGTGTGTCTGGCTGAGAGCCTCCCAGTATACAGTGTAGGGTGTGGTTATCTTTGTAGTTTGCTGAGGGAGTTTTCTCCTGGCCTCTCTCCTTTCTTTCTCTTTTTTTTTGTTTTGTTTTTGTTTTGGCCACACTGAAGCTTGCGGGATCTTAGTTCCCCGACCAGGGATTGGACCCTCGCCCTCAGCAGTGAGAGCTTGGAGTCCTAACCACTGGACCGCTAGGGAAGTTCCTATTTTGTCTTTTGAAGTTAGAGCCAAGGTCATGTGCTTACATGTAACTCCCAAAAGCGCCCTAAAGCAACAGATTTAAAGTGGTTTTACAATGTGAAGCTCATCACATCTGCTCTGTTTGCTTGGCGTCTATATTTAAAGTATTTTACTTTGCTTAAGGCTTCTGGCAGAGCACTTTTGAGATCATATCTTTGTTTCTTTGACTTTTCAACCCGTATTACTGCTAGCTGCTGGTGGCTGTGAATGTGTTTGGGTGTACCATCAGCCACAGAAGGCTAATTCCGTAGAAGGAAGCCAGTGCAGTTAGCGTACCATTATTATTCTTTTTCCACAATTGTATTATTTATTTGTATGGACCTTTAAAAATTATGGTAAAATATATATAACATAAACTTACTATTTTACAGGCAATCATAAATCTCTTGAATTTATAAACTAAACTCTGTTTTGCGAAATGCTAATGTTATCCCAGATATTTCTTAATTACACTCGTGGAGGTTGTCCTACCTGCTCCTTCTGGTGGTTCTTCCTTGGGCAGTTTATTTGCTGCATGTGCTGATCAGGTCTCAGTTGGAGACTCTGAGGGAGGGTCCCTCTGCAGATCTCCAGAACAGTGTCTGTGCAGCTCTTTCCTCTCCCACACTCCTACCTTGTGAGCGCTCACCTCTTGGGCCTCCCCTCACTCCCATCTTTGCGTCCGCAGTGCCGAGGTTGACAGCCTTTGCCTGGGTTTCCCTTCCCTGAGCTTCCGGAAAGCTGTGGCAGTTCTTGGGCTCGCCTGGTTTTCCCCCATCTCTCAGGGATCGCTGTCCTGTGCTGCCTGTTGTCCATTGCCTGAAAACTGTTGTTTCATAGATTTTGCTCAGTGTTTGAGGCATTTGAAGCTGGAGAGGATATCCAATGCCTGGTGTACCATTTTTTTCTGACATTGAAGTTTTGCCCACTATCTATTATGAAATTTTTGTCTACTTCCTGAAGTGTATATATTTTGTTAACTGGACCCAGAAAAAGGCCAACTTATCTTCAGAAAAAAAGGGCTCCAGTGTCCTTCTTCCGTCTTCACTGCTCACCCTTTCCTGTCTCTCGTGTGGGGTAGTTTTGTAGTGACACCTACCTGCCTGCTTCTTCCGCGCACATCCAGGGTCAACTGTGCAGGCGTTCGGACATCCTGAATCTTGGTTCTACTATTAGGCATATGTTTGATGCAGTCACCCTGCCAGCTGGTGGTTCAGTCCTGGTGGAAAGTCTGCGTCCACTTCCTTCTGCTGCCCCATCTTGTATCCTAATGTGAGCTAGAGCCCCAGCAATAGTACTGCCATCTGTTCTCGCCTTTCATTCCTTTACTTTTAAGTCTTCTATCTCCTTATACTTAAAAGTGCATTTCTCACAGATAACATATAGGCAGGGTCTTGTTTTTTATCAAGTTGACAATCTCTCTTTTAATTCGAGCGTTCAGACTACGTTTAATAGAACTGTTGATTTGATTTTGTTCAAGTGTACCCTCTTGCTGTTTGTTTTTTATTTATTTGCCCCATTTATTCTTTGTTCCTTTTTTTCTTGCCTTCTTTTAGATTAGTTAATAGTATTCCTTTTTGTCGTCACCATTGGCTTACACATACATGTTTCTTCCCTCCCTCTCTCCCTCTCTCCCTCCCTCCCTCTCTCCCTCTCTCCCTCTCTCCCTCCCTCCCTCTCTCCCTCTCTCCCTCCCTCTCTCTCTCCCTCCCTCCCTCCCTCCCCCCTCCCTCCCTCCCTCTCTCTCTCCCTCCTTCCCTCCCTCCCTGTCTCCCTCCCTCCCTCCCTGTCTCCCTCCCTCCCTCCCTGTCTCCCTCCCTCCCTCCCTCTCTCCCTCCCTCCCTCCCTTCCTTCCTTCCTATGAGTGCCCTGAGGTTCATCGAATGAACTGGTTATCTTAACACATTCTGACTTCAAATAACATTACAGCACTTTGCATATAAGAACTCTGTAACAGTATATATCTCTTTCCTGTCCTTTGTGCTGTTTTTTTGTTGTGCATTTTATTTCTCAGTATTATAAACCCCACAATACACTGTTGTTATTCTTGTTTCAAAAGTCAGTTATCCTTTTAAAGTCAGTTATCTTTTAGGGAAATTAAACAACAAGCATTTTTTTTTATATGGCCCACGTACTTTCATTTCTGATGCTCTTCTTTCTTTCGTGTAGATTCAGGTTTTTATCTAGTATAATTTTCCTTCTAGTTAAAGAGCTTCCTTTAACATTTCTGGTAGTGTCCGTTTGCTGGTGACAGATTCTCTCAGCTTCTGTTTGTCTGAAAATGTCTTTCTGTCACCTTTAGTTTTGAAGGATGTTTTTGATGGATGTAGAATTCTAGGTTGATATCTTTGCTGTTTTTCACCACTTTAAAGGTGGATTTCGTCTGTATTGTTTCTGATGAGAAGTCTGCAGTCATTCTTTGTTCATGTAGCCAGCTCCCGCCCCCACCTTTGGCTGTTTTTAAGATACTTCTCTTTATCGCTGATGTTCTGCAATTTCATTAGATCTCCTTGCGTAGTTTTTTGTTGGGTTTTGTGGGATTTATTCAGCTTCTTGGGTCTGTGGGTTGTGTTCTCATGAAACTGAAAACGTTCTGCCATCGTACTTCTTCCTTCTGTTCTGCCTCCCCACCCCTCTGGCATCGCAGTTGCATGTATGTTAGACGGCTTTCTGTTGTCTCACAGGCCACTGCCCAGGTTTTTATCCTCTTTTCTTTCTGCTAATAGTTTCAACTGCTGTTCAAGTTCACTGATCATTTCTTATGGAGTATCTAATCATCTTTTAAGCCCATCCAGTAAAATTCTTTCATTTGAGAAACTGTAGTTTACAGTTCTGGTCATTCCATTTGGTTCTTTTTTATAACATGCATTTTTCTCCTTATTATGATCATGTGTTCCTTTAAGTCCCTGAATATATTTATCATAGTTATTCTGAAGTGTCTGCTGATTTTCTTAACGTCTGTCATTTCTTGGTTTGTTTCTATTGACTGATGTTTTTGTCCTGCGTTACATTTTTCTCTTTATTGGCTTGTCTATTAATTTCTTGTTGATACTAGACATTGTGTTGGCATGTTGCTGAGTGTCTGGATTTTGCTGTCTCCCTTTAAAGGGTGTTAAAGTGTGTTTTGGTAGGCAATTAAGTTACCTTGGAATCAGTTCGATTCTTTCAAGGCTTACGTTTAAGTTTTGTTAGGATGGGTCCCGAGTAGCCTTACCCTGAGGTACATTTCGCCCTACCCCAGCCTGAATGGGGTCTCTGCCTTGAGTGCTTTGGGTGTATTCAGTGGAATTTCCCCACTCTGGCCAGTCAGAGCTCTAGTGTCTTGCAGTTCTGCCTGACCTCTGAGAATTTTTTCAGCCTGCGGCTCCCCTGGAGTTGTTCTTTGCTTAGCCTTAAAGCAGTTTGTCCAACTGTGTGCAGTTCAGTATCTATCAGCAGACTCAAGGAGACCTTTGTGCAGGTGTCTAGAGCTTTTTCTCTGAGTAGCTCCTTTCTGGTAGTTTGTCCTCAGGTTTCAGCTGCCTTAGCCTCCTGGAATTCTGGTCTCTGTCTCTTCCACTTAGCAGGACCTATGCTTTCTGCTTGGAGTCCCCTGCTTCTCCCAGCATGTGTGTCAGAGAGGGCCACCAAGCAGAAAGCTGGAGCCTTCATGGGGCTCATCTCATGCTTCCCTTCTCTCAGCATTCCCTCTCCCGTGCGGCCCTTTTGCCCAGTATCTGGAACCTGTTATTTTGTGTATTTTTCCCAGTTTCCTAGAGGTTTTTGTCTGTATGAGGTAACCGAGCAAGTCTAATACCAGTTACCCCATTGTGGCTTTTGCTCTTTGATTTTAATTAGTTGTTTTCTTTGTTGTTTTGGCTGTGCTGTGAGGCTTGTGGGATCTTAGCTCCCTGACCAGGGCTTGAGCCTGGGCCCTTGGCAGTGAAAGCATGGAGTCCTAACCACTGGACCGCCAGGGAGTTCTCGTGATTAGTTGCTTTCACTACTAGATTTTGATATATCACTTATTCATTTTATGTTCTAGTTTTTCTCTTCTCTTTTGATTTTAGTTGGTCTGTACTATAGCCTTTTTAACCCCTCCTTTTAATAGTTTTATCCTAAAAGGCCCTCGGTTGATTCAGGTTACACAAGGAAAATGATGAAGGTCTAGGGCACAAGTTTATTTTTTTGCCATTTTGCATATGTTCAGTGTTTCACAGTTTATCCACAGGGTCTCCAGATAGCAGTAAAGACTGCACTGTAGCGTGGATCCCCTTCCTGTGCTTTCCCCGGCACACAAGCGAGCTTTCTGAGACTCGGTATTGTTTGAAAAATATGGATTTAGGGGAAATTGCAGTCCACGTAAGGCATTTGAAGCACTGAGTATAATAGAATATTTTGATAGATTCCTTTGTGGGGACTTATTTCTCTTAACTTTTATGAGATAGTGTATTTTTTTCTAAATGGGATTGTTGGAATATTCAGTACAAAGTAATCAGTGTAGTAAAGGGCTAAGTAGTACTTGCTGGTGATCACTAGCATAAGAGAAAGGAGACTAATAGCTAAAGCAGGAATTTGTTTTATGGGACAGTTTAGTCTTTCAACCTAATGAGGAAAATAAGTAAGGTACTTTGTGCCATTTTGGAAACTATGCTGAGTTTGTATTAAAGAGTTGGATGAAAATGTTAAAAATCTGGGCTTCCCTGGTGGCGCAGTGGTTGAGAGTCTGCCTGCCGATGCAGGGGACACGGGTTCGTGCCCCGGTCCGGGAAGATCCCACATGTCGCGGAGCGGCTGGGCCCGTGAGCCATGGCCACTGAGCCTGCGCGTCCGGAGCCTGTGCTCCGCAATGGGAGAGGCCACAACAGTGAGAGGCCCGCGTACCGCAAAAAAAAAAAAAAAAAAAAAGTTTAAAATCTTTAACATACGGTCTCCGGCTATTGATTTTTGTTTGTGGCCTTAAAGTGCAGAAAATGAAGTTTTGTCATACTTTGTTTTTCAAGTCATGGTATGTTTCAGGTACCCTTTTTTAAGTGAGCAGAATACATTTGGGACAAGTTCATTCACAATTTCTCAGAAAAAAAATCCCCTTGGGATTTTAGATGAAACAGCATTATATTTATAGACAGACATCTTTATGGTGTTTTACCTTTGTTCTCAGGAACACGGTGTGATTTATTGATAAGATTTTCTTTACTAAGGTTCTTCATGCTTTTGGTTATCGCTTCTGCTTTGTATTTTTTTATTGTGGTTGCTCTTGGGAATAACCCCCAATTATTTATATATTTATATATATGTTTTTTAAAATCAAGTTATTATTTAGAGAGAAACTATTGATTTTTGCCACTTTATTTTAAAATTGGTCTCCTGATTGAATTTCATTATTCTAATATTTTTTCAAATGCTCGGGGTTGAGGGATTCCTCGTAGACCACCGTCAGCATTGCTGGATCACCCCTACCTTCATACACAAATTACACATGGGGGGGGGGTGCTGTTTCTGGTTGACCCCCCTCAGGTGGGTCTGGTTCTCATATAATCTGGTGCAATAACAGACTCCAGAACCACCTTTTGTGGGAAAAAGTAACCTGACACTCAGCTCTTTCCTTTGAGCTTTCAGGCCAGTTCTAGAATCCATGGTGGGCTGGAAAGAAGACACAGGCAACAATTTTTAGCACATGCAGAATGTATATATAATGTTCAAAAAAGCCAAAGGTCATGATAGCTAACATTAATTGAGCCCTTTGTGTCACAAGGCACATGCTGTTGGCCTCATCATATTCTTGAGGAATCTGAGACAGAGACTTGAAGAAATTGAGCCAAGTTTACAAGGCTGGTAAAACGGTACAGTGGGGAGTTGAACCTGCGTGGTCTGGCTCCAGAGCCAGCTCATAATCGCTGTGTTGCCAATAATTACATTTCATCCCCCTTTTGGGGGAGAAATGAAAAACATTGTCAACACACAGTGCTGGGCGGCAGTGGTGGCAGGGACAGACACAGTTCCTGGGAATGTTTATGTTTCCTACCTGTTGTCTCTGAGGTTTGGGATTTGAGGTACTGTTTGCTGTTAAACTTTTACCTTTTTTTCTACAATGCACATGTCATTTTATAATCAGGAAATCAGGAAAAACAGGAAAAGCTATTTTAATTTGGAGTGGGGGTGAGGTTATTTTCTTAACCACAGCTAAGTAGGTTTTCCTGTGCTTTGCCCTGGAGGTTGAGTAGTAGATTGGTAACCTTGCAGCTGTGATAAAGAACAAGGTAGGGGCTTCCTTGGTGGCGCAGTGGTTAAGAATCCACCTGCCAGTGCAGGGGACACGGGTTCGATCCCTAGTTCGGGAAGATCCCACATGCCGTGGAGCAGCTAAGCCCGCGTGCCACAAGTACTGAGCCTGCACTCTAGAGCCCGTGAGCCACAACTGCTGAGCCCTCGTGCCACAACTGCTGAAGCCCATGCGCCTAGAGCCCGTGCTCCGCAACAAGTCATCACAATGAGAAGCCTGTGCACTGCAACAAAGAGTAGCCCCCGCTTGCCGCAACTAGAGAAAGCCCACGCGCAGCAACGAAGACCCAATGCAGCCAAAGAATAAATTAAAACAAAAAAAAAGAACAAGGTAGATGTGCTGATATGAAGAATCCTAAGATTGAATAAAACATGAAATGTAGAGGTGAACGTGAAATATAGAGGCTTACGTGTACTATAGAGGCTTACGTGTACTGTGGTTCTGATGGGTTGTGTGTGTGTGTGTGTGTGTGTGTGTGTGTGCGCGCAAATGCACATGTCAAATGCAGAACATTTTGAAGGATACTTTCAAATCTATTAGCACTTGTGCTCTTTGGGGAGAAGAGGAATATTTTCTGACTTTTCCTTTTTTAACTTCATTATATTTTTTTATTGTTGTTAAAGTGCCTGTGAGTGGGTGTGAGTGTGTATCTATATATAGTGAAATAACAGTACTCAGAATGAGAACTCCAGAAATGTGTAGATTTTAATACAGATTCGGATTGCCTTTTTTTTTTTTTTTTTTTTTTTGCGGTACGCGGGCCTCTCACTGTTGTGGCCTCTCCCATTGCGGAGCACAGGCTCCGGATGCGCAGGCCCAGCGGCCATGGCTCACGGGCCCAGCCGCTCCACGGCATGTGGGATCCTCCCAGACCGGGGCACGAACCCGTGTCCCCTGCATTGGCAGGCGGACTCTCAACCACTGCGCCACCAGGGGAGCCCTCGAATTGCCTTTTTTTGAGTTAAACTCTGGAGCATTTTGTGTTCTGTTGTAACTGGGGAAACATTCTCAAATAGAGTGTGGTATTTTCAACAAGATTATGAGCTTCCTGGGTAAAGATACAAGGCAGTGCTTTTAATTATTTTTTGACTAAACAATAAGTTCATGTTAAGAAAACACACACACTTAAAAAGGTATTGATATGAAAAGGATAACACTGAAAATTCCTCTCCTGTTCCTCCCTTCCCTCAGCCGGCTGTCTTCTCAGAGGCAGTGTGATCAATTTCTTCTATATCCTTACAGAGATATCCTATACATACACAAGCAGGTACATTTTCTTCCTTTTTTTTTTTTAACACAATGGTTATACCTTGCTTTATTTTCTCACTTAATATATGTACATTAGAGATGATTCCACATGTGAAAAATAAGCAAACCCTTCTTTTTTGTTGGAGTACATGGTATTCCATTCCATGGAGGTGCCCTACTTGACTAACCAGTCCCTACCTTTCAGGCTGGGCCTGGTCCTTTGCTCTTGTAAACAGTGCTGCAGTGAATAACCTTTTGCAAATGGGTGTTTCTAGAGGAGGAATTCCTGGAGGTAGAGTCTCTGAGGAAGAGAGTTTGCATGTTTGTGATTTTGATAGGCGTTACCAGGCTGCCTCTCACTGCCATCAGCACTACGTAAGAATTCCTGTTTCCCTGCACCTGCACCCTCACCCACGCAGTGTTGAGATCAGAGTTTTGGTTTTTTGCCAATTGATAGATGGGAAATATTTGTTTTATAAGAGAGGTTTTACATTTTTAAGAGCCTTTTATTTCTCACTGATTTGTAGTTACCCTTCATAGAGTAGGAGAACCAACCTTTAGTCTGTGATAAAAACTGTAAATATTTTTCCTGGTTTGTCATTTGTTTTTTATCTTGTTCACAATGGCTCTTGCCGGGCAAGGCAGGTATGTGTTATTTTGGGAGAAGAGGAGTTTCTCCATCTCTCTCTTTTAAGGACTTCAGGATTTTGTTCTGTACTTAAAGTCCTCCTCCACTGCAAGATTATTTTAAAAACTCACTTAAGATTTCCTTTGGTTCTTTTTATAGTTTCCTTAAAATCCTTTTTATTATGGAGAAAGTCAAACATACTCAAAAGTAGGATAGTATAATGAAGCCTCTGTACCCATCCCCCAGCTTTGGCAACTGTTGACTCACCTGGTTTTGTCTAGACCCCATCAGCTTCCTTTGCTCTTGCATTACGTTTGAAGAAATGCCAGATACTTTATCACTCCATCTGTAAATATTTTAATGGGTATCTCTAAAGATGGGAAGTCCTTTAAAAATATAACCACAATACTATTTTGATACTTGAAAATTGACTACTTTAAAATATCTCAGAGCCCTTAAGTGTTCAAATTTTCAATTGTCTCAAATATTATCATCTTTTTTGCATTTTGTTGGACTTAGAATCCAAATAAGGTGGGGAGGGACAAACTAGGAATTTAGGATCAACAGATACACAACACCGCATATAAAATAAACAACAGGACCCACTGTATAACATAAGGAACTATATTTAATATCTTGTAATAACCTATAATGGAAAATAATATGAAAAAGAATCTCTCTATATAACTGAATCACTTTGCTGTACACCTGAAACATTGTAAATCAACTGTATTGCAATTTTAAAAAATGAAAAAACGAGTACGATGAAGAGAAATAGATTTAAAAAAATAAGAATCCAAATGAGGTATATATAGCAGTCATAATCAATTGTCTAAGCCTCTCAATTTATAAGTTCCCTCACTTCCCTTCCTCTTTGCCCCCATACCTGGGCTTGTTTTTGTCTTTGAGATTTGTTTGTTAGAGAAAATGGGTTCTGTGATTTCCTACGTCTGGATTTTCTTACTGCATCCTCATTGCAGAGTGTAATATATTCCTTTGTATGTCTTGTAAATTGGTACTAGGATCTAGAGGGTCAATAAGATTCGAATTCTTTTTTCAAGTATGTGACTGGCATTGTATTCCATCAGAAGGCAAGTAGTGTCTGGTTGTCTTTTGGATGCACTGTGCTTAGATGCATTAAATTATTAAGGATTGAAAAACAATGTTCTAATTCTATTATTCCTTTTTCATTTATTTCATTTATTAACTGTCCTTCAGGATCATCCTTGCTTTTGCATATTGCACTAAATAATAACCTTGTACACACGTGCACAGGTGCAGCTAGAGAATGGATTCGCAAAATGCGACTTCTGGATCTAAGGGTAAATGTATCTTGAAAACTCTGTTGAAGTAGAATTTCTCACTTATAAGATGAGCAGAAATGCAAAAGTTGGGTAATTGATTCTGTTTGTGAGACTGCGGAGAACCATTACATTCATATATATTGCTGGCAGAGGTTTAAATGGTACAGTCCCCAGTGGAGGGAACTGTGGCTGCATCTACCAAATTAATTTGTCTTCCTTTATGTGTGGAATTGAGCATTTTTTTCACACATAAATGGTGTAAGGGCCATTTATATTTTTCTATGAGCTGTGTATTCCTCTGCCCATTTTTTCTGATGGGTTGCTGAGCTTTTTCTTGAGTTCTAGATGCTTTTTAAGATTAAAACTTTGCGATAGGAATTGCAAAGATTCTTCTGTAGTTCATGTTTTATATATTTAGTGATTTTTGGTGAAAGTGATGGTATGTGTGATATGGCCAGTTTGATGCCACCACATCAAATAACTAATGCTTTCTTCTGATTATTCTTCTATAAAACACATAAAGAAGCTTTGATCTGGGTGAGTTTGGGTAGAAAGTTTCTTAAAATCATCCCAACCTCCAGCTGCTCGATTACAACATGGCCTCAGTTCGGAGGATTCCCTTGGTCCAAGTATTCCCAGAATCGTGGTGCATGAGTGGAATAGAGGCTGGGAGGAGTAACATGGAAGTGGATGGTACAATTTGATTGGTTTATTGTAAGTATTCAGGATTTCTTCCCCCTTGCGATTGTATAATTGCCCTTTGTTACACACAGATTTAAGATTATTCTAAATGTTTCTTGGAAATATATTCCTACACTCAATGAATTTCTGTTTACATTTCTGTTTGCCTTGGAAGTTTCTCAAGCTACTTGTCTGGTTGACCAGTTAGAACATTCCTCTAAGTGCATCATATTTCAGGATGACAGATACAAACCCATTTTAGGAAAAACATTTTTAAAAGAACATATCGATTTTACTGGTAGTTTATTCTTGAAATTTTTACATAAGAAAATTAATTTTCAGCCATTCTCGATGGGTGCTACCAGTTCTTTTTTAGAAAATTCTTCTACTGGGAAAAGATCTTTTACTAGAACAACTGTTAAAATAAAACCTTTGTAGAACTCAATCATCTTCACTCTAATCCTGAATAGTTTATCAAGCACATTGCTTGTAAACATTTAAGGAAACAAACCAAGTTTATTTCCTTACTTGGAAATTTTAAGAGCAACATGCCCAAAACATAATTAATTGATCCATGTCTCCTTGGAAAGAGTTTTTTTATCATGTGCGGCTGTCTTGGACCTCAGCCGTGCCATATTTTAACAGTTTACTGATGGCACAGGTAAAACTATGGAAAGCATGCTTATCAGGCTTTCTAATGTCTCAGCAGAAAAGGATAAGGGATAGTTGGATGGTGGTTTAGGAATTCAGAAAACTCTTAATAGGTTGGAGCAATGGGCTGAATCTAACAAGATGAAATTTTACGGGGATAATTTAAGATTCTTTATTTGATTCAAAATAACAAGGGAACAAGCACAGGCCAGGATTTAGCAACGGCTGTTGAAATCACAGATTGATAGAAACTGAAGAGCATTTACGCCTTAACCACTTATAAAAAAGACAAATACATCTACATATATCAGTGGTATAATAATGCTCTCAGGGTCTGTTAGAGTGAGTTCTGTTTCTTCTGATGATCTTGTGGATTAGGTAGAGACAAGGTATAGGAAGTCATTAAATATGTAAATTTTATATAAAGTGTCAAGAGTATCTTTAAGTAAAACAAGCTTGCCATTTAAAAAGATAAATTAATTTTATAGAAATATCACCTACATGCAAAACTTCAGTTCTCAAGGGTGTCAGATTAATAAGGGATCCTTCAGTCCCCGAATTTCTGAAGGTTTACATATTTTACTCATTTTTTGATTGAGTGTCTCTGCTTTAAAGATGGGAGAGCTGCATCGCTGAAGGTTTACTGCTTTTTCCCAAGATTTAATTGTGATTTATGTGAAAGAAGCAGATGTGTAAGAATGGGAGCTTGTCTTCTAACCCCCATATGAAATTTTTTTGCTGCCAGTTTTTTTGCTATTTGGAACTGTTTAATTCTCTATTATTGTACATTTTAGGTTTTATTCTGCAAAATAGGAAATACAGCAATGAACTTATGTACAGTGTTTTTTTATTTAGGATGTTTTCTTAAAAAATTCTTTGGTTTGGGATTATTGGTTTGTATCAACTTGAACTCTCTAGATTGCAACTGACAGTCTGAACTCATAAGCACAAAAGGAGATGCACTCGTTACTGTGAGTGAACCGTCCACAAGGGGAGAAATGGCTTTGGGCTTGTCCTTCAGGTGCTCTCATCAGGATACTGCTTCTCTTCCTCATTCCATTCTGCATTCCCCCCCACTTCATTCTTCAGACTTGTAGCCGCCGGCAACATTTTCAGAGAAAAAGACCCACTCTCCCAGCATCCCTGTCGCATTCTGATTTTCCCTGTTTGGCTTATATGCTCACCAGTCATTTGGAGCCAGGCAGGAAGTTTCCAAAAAGAAGGGATGTGGAGCAAAGTAACAGATGTTTAAAGCATGGGTCCGAAAGAATGAGGTATGTTCAGGATGATGGGTTCTGCACACATCAGACAGGTGTGTGTGGCATACTTAGAATTCTGGAACGCTTAGCGCCTGGAACACTTAGATTAAAGCTGTGAATCCACTGTTTATCTTACTATATCTAGATAAAATAACTTATATATAGGATTGCTATCTACCAGCCATTCGCTTCCTCTGTAATACTTTTTTGAAATCGCTGTTTGAAGAGATTAATTGTGGTTGACGGTATGTATTCAGTATACGGTATGAAGTTATCTACTGTGTGGAAATTTAGCTCTTGAATATACTTGGAGTCATTTTTTAATGTACAGCTAACATTGGAAAAGGCGGTGTAGAAAAATGACCTTTTCTTTCAAAGACCACATCAGAAAATAGTTGGGCAGATTGGCAGTTGAGGTCGAGGTCAGCATCTTTATCTGTGTGGGTCCTGTAGTGGCGGTGAAGGCAGGAAGGTGAGGAAACCTGGAAGCCAAGGAGGGACAGGAGAGAGAAGGAGTGGATAATAGGAGGGTGCCGGAGGTTTCCAGTCTGGCCTAAACTTTGTAAGAAGAGTTACTCTTATAGGCTGAATGGCCTTTTTTTTTCCTTCCTGTTGACATTCACGCTCATTTGGGGACGTGCTTTCCCCCCCCCCGTACGCGGGCCTCTCACTGCTGTGGCCTCTCCCGTTGCGGAGCACAGGCTCCGGACGCGCAGGCTCAGCGGCCATGGCTCACGGGCCCAGCCCCTCCGGGGCATGTGGGATCTTCCCAGACCGGGACACAAACCCGTGTCCCCTGCATCGGCAGGCGGACTGTCAACCACTGCGCCGCCAGGGAAGCCCTTAAATCTTTTTGTTCTCCAAGGTTAGTCTCAGTTATAATTCTTAAGAAGCATCTCTAGGTTAAAAAAAAAAGTCCTAAACCAACGTGTTAAATAAACCTATAGTGTTTATAGACATTTTCCACGGGTAAATGTTCAGTAATACTTAAATGTGTAAGGGAGTTTCCATTTTTTAATTTTTGGCTTGTTTCACATTCTGTTTCACCAAGTTGTAACTTTAGTAAAAAGAGGCTTTAGTTTTCTCTATCTGCGGGTTAGTTGGGTTTAACCCGATCAAAAAAGTTGTTAACCAGGATTCTTAAGGAACAGGAACAAAAAGCAGGTTCCTCATCTGGCTCTCCTCAGCTTGCCAGGCCCCGCCCCTCCCCGGGAAGCTCGCTGTCCTGGGGGGTGAGTCCTGGCCTGGGGACCCCTGTCTCCCTCCTCAGGCGTTTATCTCCTATCTGCCCTCATTGCATGAGGGATTGAGGTGGGTGTGGCATGTTTTAAAAAAATAGTCCCCAACGTGGCAAGCAGAACTCTTAGCTACTTTTGCAGCTGTGTGATGAACATACCTCGGCTTGGTGTCGTTGTCCTTTGTAGTGACCTAAGGAAAACTGGAATGCTTCCAGAATTCTCACTGTCCCTGAGCCTGGCTTTCAGTCCCCCTTCCCAGCCTCCCAGCCTATAGCAGTAAAGGATCTAATGCTATTTCTTTCTTTTTTTGTTTTTTTGCGGTACGCGGGCCTCTCACTGTTGTGGCCTCTCCCGTTGCGGAGCACAGGCTCCGGACGCGCAGGCTCAGCAGCCATGGCTCACGGGCCCAGCCGCTCCGCGGCATGTGGGATCTTCCCAGACCGGGGCACGAACCCGTGTCCCCTGCATCAGCAGGCGGACTCTCAACCACTGCGCCACCACGGAATCCCTGATGCTATTTCTTGACTGACAGACTGTACACTACCATTTGTTTCCTTCCAACATTTTATTATGAAAAATTTCAAGCATGTAGAAAAGTTGAACTCATTTTCCATTGGGCACTGTAAATCCACTATCTTGTAGATTCTATAAATAACATTTTACTTACTGTACCTGCTTTATCACATATTCCTCCATCAGTTCATCTTATTATTTTTGATGTATTTCAAAATAAATTAGTATTGGGGATTTTTTTCCCCCTAATCTTTTATCACAGGAGGTGAATCCTTGATTCCTGTTATAAGGATTTCAGACTCATTAAGCAGGTGTGGAGAAAGAGCCCTGGCCAGCAAAAGGGCCAGCACAGTTCTTGCCATATGGTTGGTGTGCAGCAAATACTTGTTAAAGGAATGCAGTTCCATTAGACTAGTTTGTCTAGCCCTGTAGGCAGACTTCATTTTGCCTCATAGGACAATTACTTTTAAAACAAACCATGTTAGCTAGGTTCATGTGGCCTCCAATTTATAAGGTGGACTTGCTTCTATAAGATAGTCCATGAAAGACAGTTATTTAGAATTTGAAATGGATTAAATATATGTAATATATTTATTATATATCATAAAAGTATATGTAAAGTATTTGTATTTTTACAACAGTGGTTGTCTCTCTTGGAATACGTGCCTGGCAGTTATTCCAAGGAACCCACATCTCTGGGTTGGTGCCTCAAGGATCCGCTTCAGGAAGACCCTGAAAGGGCAACCCCACCTCACATCAACCAGAACAGCTTCCCTTTAGTCTGTTTTCTATGAAATTCAGATTCCATTGCAAGGAGAAGTGTGAAAATCACAGCTGCTCAGGTTACCCGACCACTATACCAGAGCCCTAGGTAAGTCGTCGTATAGTAGGAAGTATTCTGGTAGAAGAGTATGGGTGTATCTTGCTGCCCACATCTTACATTTCTGCGTTTAGCTGGCCAGGGATGCTGCACTCTCAAAATTTATCCTAGATAAAGAACAGTGAGAGTTTTCATAGCAAGGGATTAATCTGAAGATGATGAATCTGATGTGGGTACATATTTATGTGTCCGTGGAGATCCCTCAGGCCCTGAGATTGCGTGTTCCCAGAATGAACAGTATCTGTATTTCTACTTCTTACCTCCTAAAAGAAAGGCCATGCTCTTTTCCCCTTGATGAAATGGGTTTATTTTCAGTACTTTGGGGGCCGATGTCTAAATGCAGTGTGGGCAGCTACCAGAAACCTTCCCTGTTTCCAGAGCAGAGCAGGGCTCTCACCATTGGTTTCATTCTTCCTCACAGATAGGGCTGATGAATCATTTTGGTACCATGTCTTCCTTTCTTGCAAAACAACTGCAGTCACGGTCATGATGTGTTGTTCACACCAGCACACTTACAAGGTGAACGGTATAGGTGGTTCTTTTTTGACTGTTACGTTTACATTTGTAACTTCCTCTTTTCTTCTCTACTTCCAATAGGCTCGGGTTATGTATGATTTTGCTGCTGAACCTGGAAATAATGAACTGACAGTTAATGAAGGAGAAATCATCACAATTACAAATCCGGTAAGAGAACTGTTAGGTTTAAATCGGTCCCTTAAGGACTTATTTTTAAGATTTTATTTTTTTAACAGGTTGATCATTCAGACCCACATGAATTTCTTTCCTGTTGCTTGTGAAGTATTGATATTGAAGTAATAATCTATTACATAAACACTGAGAACAATTAAGACCCCCTAAAAAAAGCTGGATGGGGCTCCATCAGGCAGAACTGGAGCGACATCCGGGACAGATCCCAGCTGGACACAGGTATAGGGATCAGAAAGTGACCAGTGTTGGTTAGCAGCCTCAGCTACCATTTATTCATGGCCTGTGAGCCAAGTGTTTGGCTAAGTACTATGCATATATTTTTTGATGTATTTTCTCTGTGAACTGTGTGAGGTAGGTATTTTTAATCTCTTTTTACAAATGAGGGTAATGAGCCTTAGAGAGGTTAAGTAACTCGACCAAGACCCTTCTGCTTGTAAGTGGCAAAACGGGATTCAAAACCACATCCACTGGCCTGTAAGCCCTGCTTTTTCTTCTCTGCAGGGGTCACTGCAAGTAAACAAGCGTCCCAGGAATATAGGTATATATACGCCAGTGGGAGATGGGCTGAGAAAACAGGCTCTTAGAGCCAAACCAGACAGGACCTGAAGCCAGGCTACAGCCTTGGATTTCATTTGGGAAGCAGTGGATTCACTTAAGGGTTTTGCTTGGTTTTATTGTTGATATTGTTGTAGGGAGGTGACATGATGAGACCTGCACTTCAAGGAAGTTAATCTAGCGGAGGTGTATTGAATGAATTGGTGTGGCTGGAGCCTAGGATCATGACCTTGGGTAGTAGCGATAGGAGTAGAAAGAAGATGGATGCAGGAGGCTCTGGAGAGTCAGACCAGGAGGACTTGGTGCCTCATTAGATACTATTGGTGAGAAATAGTCGGGGATCCCCCTGAGGTTTTTGGCCTTCACACCCAAGAGAATGGTGCAAATGAATTTATTAAAGTACGTAAGTCAGGAAGAAGAGCTTATTTTTTAAATGTTGAGTTTAAAGACTAATAAATAATCAACCCTGTCCTATAGCTTTGCATCAGTTTAGAAATAGAATTGCAGAGCTAGAGCTGAGGGCTGGAGATAGGCTGGCTCCCTGGACATCTTTGAGCAAGCATGTCAAGAAAGGTACCAGGAAGGCCAAGGAGACTCTGGAAGAGGAAGGAGGAGATGCACCTGTTCCACCAGGTGGGAGGGAGTGGGGACTGTGGCAGCACAGAGACCAAGGGAGGAGGACAAGGAATGACCAAGAGGATGGCGGTTTCTTAATGTCGATAGTATTTTTTTAGACCTATTTTGTATGTTTTAGATTAAAAAAAAATTACTGGTTATAAAAAGTATATGTAGTTTTATATAATATGCCAGGTATATATAAGTAAATAGGTTCTATTTTTAATCATAGAAGAGATTAAAGATTCTTTTATCTACTATTGATTTTTTTTTTTAAATGAAGAAGCATGCTTCATTTCTTGGTAAAATAGTATTTAAGTTGCTGTTGTGGTCAAGAAATGGACAAAGTTGTGGCTTAAAATGACTTTTAAAAAGAATATGTCATCTAGATTCAGGTAGGTATTAACTAATTAGGGTATGATTCATGAATTTAAGATAACCCTTACTATTTTAAGAGGAAAAAGTAGGACTTTGCTGAAGTAACGTTGAAAACTGGGAATCCTGTTATAGAGTATGTTATTACTGATATTTAGTTTATTAATATTACTTATCCAGGAGAGCTAAGGGAGTATGGACCAGTTAGTTTTCCTAAACAACAGGCAATCCCAGAGCTTAGCGGCTTAAACAGATAATCGATGGCTGTTGCTCGGGAATCCACAAGTCAGCGGGTGGTTCTCCTCACCTGGGCTCGCCCGTGGGTCTGCAGTCACCCAGTGCAGGGCGGGGGCAGAGTACTCCAACATGGCCTCATCTGTTTGGCATTTCTCCTGCTGGGGGTTAGCTGGCAACGGGGAGATTGGGCCTTGTCTCTGTCATCATCTGGCAACTCAAATTTATCCTCATAGTAGCTCTTTGGGAAAGAAGAGCGAGCTGAAGTGTACAAAGCTTCTAGACGCCAGCTCTGAACTCACCCCGTATTATCTCCACCTCATTCTGTTGGCCAAAGAGGTCACAAAGGACAGCCCAGATTCTAGAAGTAGGGGTGTGCATTCTACCTCTACCCCTTTGCTTTCTACCTCTCGACAGTCAGAGCTGCAAACCATTTTTGTGATCTACCACAGACCAGTACATAGAAAGGAACTACAAAATGATGGCATTCTATTAATAGACTGTTTTTCAATTTTTGATCGGTTGTTCAAGTTTGAGTTTTCTTTTTAGATTATATCATTTTCTGATGTAAAGAGAAGGCTTAAGAATTTAAAAATTTGAACAACGTTAGCTCTGCAGGAATGAAAAGGTTAATATTAATTACTTTTTGTAAAAAAATAAATTTATTTATTTTTGGCTGCGTTGGGTCTTTGTTGCTGCATGTGGGCCCCCTCTAGTTGCAGCGAGCGGGGGCCACTCCTCACTGGGGTGTGCAGGCTTCTCATTGTGCTGGCCTCTCTTGTTTTGGAGCACGGACTCCAGTCGCATGGGCTTCAGTAGTTGTGGCACGTGGGCTCTATGGCGCAGGCTCAGTAGCTGTGGCGCATGGGCCTAGTTGCTCCGCGGCATGTGGGATCCCCCCGGGCCAGGGCTCGAACCCATGTCCCCTACATTGGCAGGCGGATTCCTAACCACTGCGCCACCAGGGAAGTCCCTACTTTTTTATGTATAACAATTCCCAGAGCAAAATATCTGCAGGAGGGCTTCCCTGGTGGCACAGTGGTTGAGAGTCCACCTGCCGATGCAGGAGACATGGGTTCGTGCCCCGGTCCGGGAAGATCCCACGTGCCGCGGAGCGGCTGGGCCCGTGAGCCATGGCCGCTGAGCCTGCGCGTCCAGAGCCTGCGCTCGCAATGGGAGAGGCCGCAACAGTGAGAGGCCCAAAAAAAAAAAAAAGAAACTGCAGGAAATTCCAACTATAATCTTTTTTTTTTTTTTTAACCTTTTTGAGGATGTTGGTGGAGGATGGCTGGAAGGAAGAAACAGCAAAGGAGAACGAGGGCTTGTTCCCACAGACTACGTTGAGGTAAGAGCTTACTGTCATTTATTAATTAAATCTGGTCGTTGTCATATATCTTTTTATGAATTATCAACTTAAAGGACAGGACTGGAAGATAATGAAAAAATTCCATTGTAAGAGTAATACATGCTGATTATATAAAATGTAGAAAATACATTGAAGTAGAACCAAGAAGAAATATTACCTATAGACTTAGGCTCCAAAGAGTGACTTCAGATATTTAGATTAAGTTCCTTCCAAGGATAGCGACTTTTAATTATTCTGAATAAAAGTCTCTATTTTTCCCTTTGCTAATATTGTGTAGCAGCTGCTGCCTACAATACTGTTTACTGTAGAATTGATTCACAAAGTTTAAGTAGCAGACTGTTTGAAGTAGCTTTCCTCTCCCTGTGCTAATTTAGGACATCTCTCTCAGTTCCTTCTCCCACTCCCAAGGACGAAGGGTCTTGGATGGGCTGCTGTGAGCTATTGCCTGGTTTAAGCTCTGTTGTGATAGATGCCAAGGATAGTGCACAGCCCCTGAATGAGCCCTCCCTGCCTGGGACACACCCACTCAGCTGACAAACCCTCTCTGAGTCAGCCTCCTGGCACCCCCTGCTGGTTGTCCAGAGGTCACTGAGCTGAGTCCTGGGTACATGGTGAGCTTGCCTCTCATCCTGGGTGATAGAAAGAAACTAAGGCTGTCTGGTGCCCTGTGAGTAAAGTTGGAGTGAGATGAAGAACAAAGTTGCCTTGAGCTCCCCTCTAGTAGAGAGAAATAGTGCCCTGGGAGGATGTGTGCTGGGCACTGCCTGCAGAATGGGAAGGCTGTCTGTTGCTCCTGACTGAGAGTTGGCTGGGGGAGTTTTGAACACTCCGGAGAATCTGATGAAATCTCAGACACCCCACCTTTTCCAGACAGTTTCAGAGGGTTCCCAGGCCCCTGAACCCAGTCCACGTGTCTCATGTTTATGTCGTGTTTGACCTCTGTGCACTGTGCATTCAGGATCCTAAAAATTAACAAGAATGAGGAAAATGGGAGAATTTAAGTTGATACTGGCATAAGTTGCATTTCTAGAATTCTGCATACTGACAGAAAGGAATTATGACATCTTCTTGGGCTTGCTAACCCTTTAAGAATAGAAATCCCTTTTCCATATTAGTTGACAGTTCTTGCTTGCCCTCAGGGGCTCTAACTCTGAAATAACTCTCATCTGTGAAGATAACTGTGGTTCTTTCTCATGTTCAGATTTTGCCCAGTGATGGAAAAGATCAGTTTTCTTGTGGAAATTCAGTGGCCGACCAAGCCTTCCTCGATTCCCTCTCAGCAAGTACAGCTCAAGCCAGCTCATCAGCTGCCTGTAACAACCAGGTAACTCTTACCCCGTCATCCTGCTGGATGCGACTGGCTTTACTGAGCGCAAAGCACGTTTGTGAAAGCTTGTGCTGCATTGTAGCTATTGTCGTTCCTTGAAAGCGTAAACAGAGTAGCTGTTGACGTGTTATTTGTGTGGCATTTCTTGCTGGGTTTTAACAAAGACTGTTTTTAGAGTTGATGATTAACTAGAAGGCGGGGGTGTTCATTGAGAGTTGCTTGTAAAAGTCTGGCATGGTATGAATACAGACCCCATAGATTGCGAATATCCTCTCACTTGAGGGCGAGGAAGGAAAAGGGTCCTCTGCTGAGGCGCAGCGGTCAGGGTCAAAGGTCTGGCTGGAACAGGACCTGATTTCTGTGACCTTGGCACGTTACTTGCACTCTCAGCTCGAGCCCCCTCTTGCAGATGCAGTGCATGTACAAGTGGCTGTAGATCCAGCAGTTGGTACCGTTATGGTGCTGCTTCTAGAAAACTTAGAAGAATGGGATAATTTGAGAAAACTATGCTGCAAGTTCACAGTAGTTTTAAGGAATTTGACCAGTTCAGGTGACTCTGCCTGGTTCGGTTATTGCTCAATGATTATCCAGAGCCAGTGTCTGTAAGAAAATTGAGAAGATGGATATGGAAGTGTTACTGCCTCCTACATCTTTAGAAATGAATGGCCTTTAGGAGATGTTACTTCTTGACATTTTTAACTACATAAAAGGCTTTAAATTAGGTAAAGCCTAATAATCATATCACTTGTGATTATTTGCTTACAGCATATTTATATCTTAACCTTTTAAGAGAGTTTTTCAAAGTACTGTTACCATATGTTAACTGCAGATTTTATACATTTTTAAATAGCTTTTGTGGACATCCTAAATTACACATTGTCTGGCTCGGATATTTAAAATTCAGAGGCGAGGTTATCACCAGAGTTGAGCATTCTCCCATATTTTGTTAATCTGTAATACGTAAGGATATTGGTCAGTGACTGGGGTAGAGGTAGATAATGTGGCTGCATCATCCCAACCCCCATTATGATAAAGGGTGAAGAAATAGTAGCTAACCCTCACTTGGCGTTTTACCAGGGATTCTTAGCCTGGGAGCTGTTAACGTTTGGGGCCTGATGCTCCCTCCCTGTGATGACTAGCTGCGTCTCCGGCCTGCACTCACCGCTCTCCTTGCCTCCCCCCACCGCTGCCCCAACCCCGGTTCCAGTCACCAAAATTGTCTCCAGTTGTTGCCAAATGGGCAAAGTCAACCCAGCTGAGAGTCACTGAGTTTTACAAAAACATCAGTGAAAGGGTTTGCATTAAGTAAAAATGACATTTCAATGGAATTATAATGAGATGATCATAGAATAAGTGAAGGAATCAAAAGATGGGAATATTCATCTTATTTTAATTCGGGGACCTGTTTCAAATATCTCAAGGTAGACTGAAGTACTTTAGCTCATAAACACAAATTCAAAATCAGGCTCAAATTTTATGTTACGAAGAAGACTCCTCAGTATTTAAATGTAACAATATAAACTGATCAGCGTAAGTGTAATTTTTTTCTTCCAGGTTATCTTGAAGAAAATATAACTGACTTTTTTTTGAGGTTAGGTTTTACTAATCCAATCTGACAATAAATCTAATCAGATCCTTTGAAAGCAAAGAAAAAAATGAAGCAAAACAAGGAGTAACAAAATACAGAAAGCATGACCATAATGAATTAATTAAAACATTTGAATAAAAATACTTTCAGCAGCCGTCTATGCTCTCAGTTATCCGGGATGTGAGAACAACTTAAATGGGCCAAAACTGTGGTACGTTCTATAAATACCATTATTAATTGGCAGCTTTTAAAAATGTGGCTGTCAGGTGTGCCCGTTATTTCATTTTCTGAATGTCAGTAAGAAAATACTATTTTTGTTCCAGGGATACGCCTCTTGGGCCTTTCTAGTTAGTCTGGCGTTGTGTTAGTTCCCAGAGGACAGTTTTATTTGGAGATAAGTGTGTCAGAGGAGCCAGGCCTCTCCTCTCTGCCGTCAGGCAGGCAGGGCCCCCCTTCAGCTCTGTACGTTGTGCACACTCTCTAGTCAGTATCCCTTGAGTCTCGTCAGCACCACTTGTTTTCAGTTTGGCCTTCTTCCTGCACAGGCAGGTTAAAGCCTCACATTCAGCTACTGGTTATCCAGCTTTCTGACTGTTGTATCTTTTAAACCGTATCTTTTTAGAGAGATCTCTCTAAAAGGTAACATCCGTCTGCAGATGTTCTTGAATAACTTATTTTGAGCCTGTTATTTTTTAATTTGTCTGAGTCTTCACTGACTTTGTATTTTTAAGCTATACTGCATTTCACAGTAATTAGTTCATACATTTATTTATAACTTAATATGTAAAATAGCACTTCCTTTTGTTTTTCTTAAAACTCCTAATTTCAGGTTGCTTGGGCTACCTTCTGGTTCTAGCTTCTTACTGAGCAGTCACAGAGGTAAGTGCAGTGACTGGTGTAGAGGTAGATAATGTTGGTGCATCATCCCAACCCCCGTTATGATCTCTTTCTTTCCTCTCTAGTATGTACGGGAACCCTTTACCTGTAAAACACAGTCCAGCCACTTGGCTGAGGTAGAGACGAGAACTGTAAATGTCAAAGGAGTATAATGCATTATTCTTTAAATGTGTTGGAACAATTTAATTTGAAAAATGATAGAGCTGTTTTATTTTTTTAAGTACTTGGAAAAAATATAGGTAACATTTTTTTTCATTAACTTTGGAATATAGAAGGTCTTTCTAAGCATAGCACAATTTCTTGCAGCCATTAAGGAAAGAATTGATATATTTAAGTCAAAAAGCAAGGGGCTTCCCTGGTGGCGCAGTGGTTAAGAATCCTCCTGCCAGTGCAGGGGACACGGGTTCGGGCCCTGGTCCAGGAAGATCCCACATGCCGCGGAGCAACTAAGCCCGTGCGCCACAACTACTGAGCCTGCACTCTAGAGCCCGCGAGCCACAACTACTGAGCCCGCGTGCCACAACTACTGAAGCCCACACGCCTATAGCCTGTGCTCTGCAACGAGAAGCCACCGCAATGAGAAGCCCGTACACCGCAACGAAGAGTAGCCCCCGCTCGCCGCAACTAGAGAAAGCCCGTGTGCAGCAACGAAGACCCAACACGGCCAAAGATAAATAAATAAAAATTTTTTTAAAAAGTAATGTTCAACTAGAAAAAAAATTTCTGACATGCCAGAGATGTCAGCTAATTCTGTTAATATACAAAGAACTCTTGTAAATCTGTAGGAAAAAGGTAAACAACTCAGAAGAAAAGGGCAAAGGATATGAACAGACTTTTCATTGGAAAAGAAATACGAAGAGCCAATAAACATAGGAAACTGCTCATTTTGAAATTCTTCTATCAAATGAGCAGAGAATTAAAATGTTTTCACTCCTAGTGTGAAGAAAGGCGTGTTCAAATAGGCATTCTGGTATGAAGCTGGTAAAGGATAAATCGATGAAGCGTTTTGGAGGCCAGGTTGATAATATATATTAATATTTGAGGTGCATCTGCTCTTTGACCCAGCACTCTGAGTTGATCTTACAGCTCTACTCTCAGAACACAGCCATCTGGGCAGCAGAAGAGGTTTCCTGCAGCACTCTTGTAACAACAAAGCCTAGAATGTGTGCCTCATCAGTAGGGGCTGGTCAGATAGACTACAGGACAGCCACACCATGGGAAGCAGGGCTGCTTTTAGAAGAATGAGGGTAGCTTCAGATATACAGATATGGATGAATGGGCTTTTAAAAAGGCATATCACTATGTGTAATGTTATCTTTATTGTGTTTAAATATATACACACCACAGATGCAAATTGTGTAGAAAAATTATTGAAGGATATCCAAGAAATGAGTCAGGTTCTTGTTTTCTTTTTCTATTACAGATTTTAAGTTGGATGAGGACAGCTATTGCAGTACCTTTAGAAAAGAAGAATGGTTTTTAGTGGTTATTACTGGTTTCATTATTAGTCATTTATCTGATATTTTGCAGTTTCAGGAGCATTTCCTGTTAGTAGCTGTGCCGCCAGAATGAATTAACCCGCTGGTGGAAGTGAATCTCAGACATTATTACCAAACGTGTTAATAGCCGTCCTCATTTGGGTTTTCTCCCAGCTATTAGTGTTTAAATTATATCATTGATTATAAAAAGGTTCTCAGTGTAGATTTTTTAAGACTCTTAGATTACTGCCTCTTTGCAGAACTTACTTTTGAGAAATTAATGGGAAGTTTTTGTTTGTACCTTTAAAAGAACAATGGGGCTTAAACATTAATTGAAAGTTGTATAAACCTAGATGTTTTATCTGAAGGTTTTTGACTTGAGGGATTTATTTTTCTATGCTTTTTAAACTAGAAAGGTGTACATACTTGGAATAAACTGCTTCTCCTTTTGTTAAAATTCTTGTTGCTTTCTTTATCACACTGTATCCCAGTTGCCCTTGGCTATATCTCTGTTCTTCTGTTTCACGGTTTCTCATCCCATCCTTCCCCCTCTCCACGTGGGTTGGTGCGGTGGGAAGCCTGGTGTAATGTTTGGTGTTAGAGCTGGGTTGACAGTCTGGCTCCACTTCGTAAGAGTTGTGGCTGCTTCCTGAACTATCGGAGGACCAGGCCACTGGTATAAAGTGGTGTCAGACTCACGGAAGACATTTAAGAAATATTTCCTTCTTTTTTCACCTTTTCCCTCTCCATGGAACAATCTCAATCCACTTACCCTTTTTTGTTCCAACCTGTCTCCTTCTTCTACCCTCTCTAACCGTGCAGAAGATTCCCTTAGAAATATCTCTCCAATGTTGAATTTTCTCTGCAGTTTGCTCAGTCTCCAGCTTCTTGTTCAGCATCGCTATCCGCCTGTCTCCTCTGTATCTCAGACTCTGCATGAACAGAATCACTCATTATTTCCCCACAAATCTAGTTTCTCTTCCTGACTTTCCCATTTCTGTTTCTCTGAAAGGTTGCTTTTTTTCTATGCTCTCTTTTTCATTCCACTTTAAAACCCTGAGTGCCTTTGCAAGCCATAGTTATTGATAGGAGTGTCCTGCATCCTTTAGATGTGTAAGGGCAGGAAAACGCTTGGTTTTAATCCCAGACCTTGCCTAGATTTTATTCCCAGATCTCATACTTGCTGTGTGACTCACGGTGAGCTTCTTAGCTTCTGTGTGCCTCAGTTTCCTCATCTGTAAGACCTCAAAGAATTGTTGGAAAGAGTAAATGGAAAAAAGTTCTGAAGTGTTTAGAACAATACGTGGTACTTAGTAGGGGTTTAATTATTTTTAACAGTTTGGATATTAAACAAATGATCAAAGTTAAGTGGGTATTTAGGGACATAACATCTTTTTGATTATTAGAGATTTTCAGTGTGATGGTATTTGTTATGAAGGAACTTTTATTTATTAAGGAATGAGGAAGGAAATAGTAATTTTATGTTGGAACTACATTTTGCTTTTGCATTTCTCAAAAAAAAAGTCCATTTTTAGGCCATTTTGTAGTCCATTTAAAAATAAATCAGCAAAAGAAACCTTCACAAAGGCTTATTATTTCATTATCTCAAATAAGGTCTGTAGTGCTGTGGACTTCTCATAATTGCTTACTGAGACTTTCTCTTTACAAAACCCCTGTTGCAAAGGTTCTCTCCATTTCCCCACCCTGTCTCCCAGCCACACAGGAGTCCCTTTTACTCAGTTACAGGGCATTGTAAGGAGGGTTGTGCACATCTGTATACAGGATTTATTGACATTTTTCTTCAAAACTGAATTAGGCTGGTGATGTTAACCTTCCATGCTTTCCTGATCCCAGACCCTTGCCTTACATAAGATTGCTTTGTGCATCTGGGACCCATTCAAAAATACACACTGGCGAAATTTATTTTTTAGGATGTTTTGTTGCTATTTGATTTTATCTAACAGGAAACAAATGACAAAAGCAAAGGGTTTGTTTTGTTTTTACCTTATAACTGCCCTGGTGAAGGGCCAGTCAGCATTGTTATACGCCCAACCCATCATCAGAGGAATGTCTATAAAAGCCCATTTCACGTGGACCTTTATTAGACAGATCTATCAAATTGTCTTCTGCTACTTATAGCATTACCCTGTTTGGCACATAAAGCTACCTATTTTAAAACTTTGTGCTAAAAAAATAAGTAAATTCCGAAGCTAGTACAAATATTTTCCATTTTTTAAGGCAAATCTTATTCTTTTAGTTTTCTCTATTAAAAAAATAAATACCTGGAATTGTCTGTGGGTTCAGAATGTGAATTAATAAAGGATTTGTTAAGTCATTTAAGCTTTTTGGGAAGTAATTTCCAGTCAGTAGTATTGATGTGACTGGCTACAAATTGATTTAATCTGTTGTTATGATCTAGCCTTATTTTTTAAAGAATGTACAAGTTTTATATTTCTATAAGGGGTTTTTTGAAATCAGTAGAGGTTCATCTGTAGAATTAGATGATGTGCTTTTAGCAAAAGATCTATAAATAACAAAATAGGAAATTTTACAAATTCTGTCTGTATTTTGAGCTGAAATAATTAGGTTTTTCACATAAGACAACTGTATACCTTCTGTGGGCCTTTTTGAGAACGAGAAACCTTTGTCAGAAACTGATTGAAATGTTCTCGGCTTATAGAGGAATCCCATTATTTGCTTTCTAGTCCCACTTCCTAACACAATTGGCACATGGTTATTAAACATTTCATGAATGAGAAATGTCAGATAAAGACAGTTATGCCTCAGTCATGCAGATAAGGTTCAGAAAACAAACAAAAACATCATAACCTCAGCTTTCACAAAACCAGTAACTTGCCATTCATTTTTGTTGTTTATCCCTGGCCAAAGTCTTACTCTGGAAGTTCCTTCCCTCCTTCTTTCCTTCCAAGCGTGTATATTAGGGAATGGCAGTGTAATCGGCCGTAGCAACATAACCGATAGGGTGTAGATGTATGTGGCTGAGGATTTCCTTGTGTGGTAATAAGGTGGGCCCTCGAATGAGGCTTCCAGAGCCTTTCCCCTGAGGTGATAATACGCAAGGTAGTGAGCCCGTGATTAGCAACTCTTCTACCTGGTAGACTTGTCAAACCGAATGGTCCGTGTTGACCTGTATTGAACTTTGGGCATCCTCTATCAGGAACCAGGTGGGCAGCGGGAGCTCTACCTACTCATCAGTATCTTTTGAACCTTTATGTATTCTTTGTACTCTTGTTGGCTGGTTTGGTAGAACGCCAAACAGAAAGCAACCTTGATGAAATATAAGTCATCTTTCTCATTAATTCTCAGACCTAGATCACCCTTGGAGTCTGAACTAGTTCAAGTGGGCACAGAGAGAAATAAAGGCATCTGTTGCCCATCTCTCCATCTGCCCCCAGCCTCTCCCAGTGTTGTCTCATGATATGTGCAGTGAAAGTTCTTCTTAGACCATGTCTTGAAGAACTGGGAAATCAGAAGCACTTATTTCGCCTGAAGCCAGCAGAACATACTGGGAAACCAGTGAATCAAGTCGATCTAACTGTCGTTTCCAAACAGGCCCTTGCCCAGGTCTTACTGCATTTTCATTGATGCCTATTGTCAGAAGTAAGAGTTTGATTCTTACTCATCCTGGTGGCCCAAGGATGTCATATAAGAAGCAAAGTAACAACAAAGTAACAAAATATAACAAAACCAGACCTATTATCTTTGTGGTCAGCAGTTGCAGACTAGTGTTTTGTTTTGTTTTGTTTTTCTTTAAAAGAAAGTTACTTGGAAACAGTTTAATTCTTTCAGTTTAAGCTTTTTAGAGTGGGACCAGAGCAATGCTCAGTCTAGGGATATTTTTGCCTCTCTGTTGAAGCAAAAGCCTTTTCAGTGCTGTACCTGCTGTCACCCTTATGAATCATGAGGTTTTCCGTTCTGGCTGGTGAGAACCATCCTACTAAGGGGTTGATACTTAACCTTTCATATGGCAGCTCCCTCACGTGCGTACGCTGATCAGTACTCACCTAAGGCCCGGGGTCCCGTCCCGCCCCCCACTCATCTCCGGAGGTCTCTGTGTAGCTTTCTGCTTCTCAGTACTCTGCCCCAGACTCCCAGCTCTGTCTTCTTAATTCACAGAGACCAGTGGTCTCTGCATGGGTTCCCCGTCCCTGATCCATGGCCTGGAAAGTCTCTCTAGGCAGAGGCCAGGTCCTTTATTGCCTGACGTCTAATGATTTGAAGACAGTTTCATATATTTTGTCTTTTTTAGTTTGAAGTGGAAACGTAAACTGGATCCCAGTTACTCCATCTTGATTGTCTTCTTTGTGTATTACTAGTTGATTTCCAAAAACAAGTTTATTTACATCTACAAATGGTACAACTTTCTTCACAAGAAAGTTGTACATGAAAAGTGCATTCTCGTAACACTATATAAATGTTAATAGTAATGACTTCCCTACTAAATAGTTGTGGAGCTGGGTTTCGAAGCCTGGAAATTGGGCTCCAAGGTTGTCCTCCTAATAGCGATGCTGATTTGGCCATTGCCTAGCTCCACAGGGTGTATCAGTTATCTGTTCTCATGTTGACACTGCACACCAAGCTCAGGAGCACACAGAGTTCACGACCTCGCGGACTGTTCTGTGCTCTTAGCCGGTCTTGGTAGGTTCTCCGTGGCTCTGTGGTTCCAGAAAGCTTTGCTCATCTCACGTGTCTGGTAGCTTTGAAAGCCCTGGTTCAACATTCTAACATTTTTAAAAGCTTGGCTATGTTTTTCCTCTGGAGTTTTTTTTCATTGGCTGTATGACTTGCATGATATTTGTTCCATTCCTTCTGTGCTGCTTATAATTATTTTTAGTGCTTCAGTGACACTGTGTTATGACAGCAAGAGTCTTTAGAATATATACTAATGCACTGAAGACAAACCACTGCTATACAGGAGGGGCTTTGCTTTTTGCATGTAATCTTGGTGCATGGGTGGCATGCTGGAATTTTCTGGTGAACTGAGCCCTGCTATGCACTTGCTGCTGTTAGCTTTGGTATATACTCTTTTTTCCCCCTTCGTTTACCGAGCACCTTTTCTTATTTTAAGGTGGATATTTTGGCTCAGATTGGTTGTATTGAAAGTCTCAGCCAATCACCACCTTCTTCATCTTCTCCTTCTCCTTCTTCTTCCGTAAATAAGGTAAAATTCAAACTTGAATGAAAGAGGGAATAAACATTTAAAACCCCTAGAAGTAATCCTTTTTTTCCCAAGCGAGGTGATTGTTTCAGCTAAAGTATCTTACTAAAGCTCTTCTTGGGGGCATGGCAACATAGAACGTGGGACATATAGGAGTTGGAAGGGCAGTTGGGATTTATACTTTGGAGACTTTTGATGAGACTCGATTGATGGATTTATTCCATGGACAGCAAGGTCTAATGAAGGACTTTTAATCACGGAGTTTACAGAATCTGGTTGGCTTTGGTACCGTAAAAGGTGGGGAAAGAAGAGAATGATGACATTGCTCAGTAGAAAGGGCGGGGGGCTGGGAGAAGAGGATAGGAGAGCTCCCTGAGAGTTTGAAACCTTAGCGGAGGAACATAATGCATTATTGTGCGACCAAATGTCTGCAGGTGAGGGACAAAAGGGGTTCTTGGAATTGACGGCAAAGAAGTCAGAGGCCGAAGGATCATTAAACCGAATCATCGTGTAGCTCAGTTTGTTGCAGTGGGGGTTAGGCTTTGAAGAAAAGCAAGATCTCAGCATTCAGCACACAGAAAATGTGCCAAGACCCCCAAGAATTATGAGTTGCTTTGGAACTTTATGGCAAAACAGTTCTGTCTTCTTCCCCTTTCTCTTATGTATCTGAAGGAAACAGATCTTTGGCTAAAATAGAAAGTATCCTAAGTGCCTATAATCACTTATTTAATTAAAAGTTTCTCTATTAATGTGATCTGTCATTGAAGCCATGTGGAAATATAACTGATCTTTTCCTTTAAAGCATAAACTAATGGGGATTTACTCAAAGATGACCAGTCTTCATTCTTCTCTGTATACTCTAGATGAGCCCCCGTGTCGTAAGGTAACCACTACTGAACGCATACCACGTGCCAGATATTGTTAGGTGCTTTATATGCGTTATGTCATTGAATTCCTACAGAAGTCTTATGAGGAAGTTTATGATGTTATATCCATTCTATAAGAGTGGAAACTAAGAGAGATGGAGTACATTGCCCAAGTTCATACAGCTAGTAAGTGGTAAAGCTGGGATTCAAACCCGGATAGACAGCCTCGAGAGCTTCAGCTCTTAACCGTTGCACCCGTGAGAAATTTACGTCAGTCAAATTTCTACAGTTTCATAAGGGATTTAAAATTCAACCAGTGGACCAATGTTCTTATCCTTGCCCCCTTTTACCCCATACTATGTATTTGTAAGATGCACAGCTTTGCTACGATTATCTCAGGAATACCCTTCCCTCCCCACCCCTCCATGGCCGCTCAGACTCCGTTCTCTGTCTTTCTGCTCTACAGGCTCCTTTCAGCGGGTACATTCAGATTGTCTCATGATGTAAAGACAATGTAAATGTATTTCTTTGTTTTGTCTTATGAGGTTAGGATAGCTTTTAACTTTAGAGTGCCAGACGTAGAGAATGGACTTGAGGACACGGTGTGGGGAGGGTAAGCTGGGATGAAGTGAGAGAGTAGCATTGACATATATACGCTACCAAATGTAAAATGGATGGCTAGTGGGAAGCAGCCGCATGGCGCTTTGTGACCACCTAGAGGGGTGGGATAGGGAAAGTGGGAGGGAAACGCAAGAGGGAGGGGATATGGGGACATGTGTATGCATATGGCTGATTCACTTTGTTATACAGCACAAACTTAACGAGACACTGTAAAGCAATTACATTCCAATAAAGATGTAAAAAAAAAATAAGAGTGCTAAAGGAGCAAATGTGTTGACTACATGGCTTCTGGCATTAGGGAGTATTTAATTTAGTTAGAGTGGGAGTTAGGGGGCGAGTCGGACATAGTCAGCCAGTTCCAGTGCAAGGCAGGTGAAAATCCATTCATAATAGAGATCCAGACAAACACGTGAGTGTTTGTGAGTGGTTTAATTTAGCAAGTAATTTACTAAACACTTACTACGTGTAGGCCCCATGTTCACAGGCAACAAGAAAGCACTGGTGAGCCTGATGGGCACAGACCTTCTCTTGTCCCTTGCATGCATCCTCATGGAGTTCAGAAGACGATGTTTGTACGTGCAAGTTTTGTTTGTTGGATTTTCCAACATTTGCTAAAACTTAAAGCATAGGAAAGTTAAGTGAACTTCATAGCGAATAATCATATACGCGCCTTCTAGATTTTACCATTAACATGTTACTGTTCTTCATCACACATATGTCCATCCCTCTGTCCATCTGTACCTGTCAGCATCTTGCAGCTTTTCTACAGGGTACTGATAAGCTTTCATAACTGGGAAGGCACTGTTATTTTAAGAGCGTATGGCAGTGCTGAAAATGACTTATTCTGTGGTCGTCCACAGTGGTTATTTTCCTAGAAGAGACTCAAGTCAGTATACGTGAGGAAAATCTGATTTCCCTCTTTGTGAAATAATAGTAATGTCATGAAGGTTAGATGCATATCTAAAGAATCATAGATATAATAATCTATTATTATTAGAATAATACCTACTTCATACAAATGACCAAGAGGATCACAGTTAGCCACTTTAAGAAAAATAAAAAATTTGAGTCTTCGCCACTTTATGTAAGGCACTTTGAGAATCTTTTAGGGGAGATGTTTGCCCGTGACTTGCTACTGGGAATGACTAACCGATACGCCAATAACTCTAACGGAAGGCTAACTTTGGGAGAAAGTGGAAGGATGTGACTGAATGTCAGCCAGCAGGCGGAGGCCAGCGCCCTCCGTGGGGTGGGACTGGGCCAGAATCTAGGAAGGTGAGGTAGAAGGCTTTGCATGCAGATGGAGAGCAGAGCCTGAGCAAAGGCAAGGACACAGGAAAGTCTGGGAAACTGCGGGCTGAAGCACAGAGTGAGGGTTAGTGGCAAGTAGTGAGGACAGGCGATGTCATGGAAGGAAAAGTTAGGATCTTAATTGATGGCCTAAGGAGTTTGGAATCTGTTCTGTGGTCAGTGAGGTCTAATGAATGGTTTTTAATTAAAGTGGTTGATAGAATCGGGAGGGGTTTGGTGCCCTGAAAGGAGGCGAAAGAAAAGGATGAAGACATTGAAGGAAAGCTGGAAGAAAGTAGAGAAGAGGCGTGGACTATTGTGTGACCAGATGCCTGCAGTTAAGGGACAGACAGGTTATTGGGAGTTGAAAGCAAAGGAGCCAGAGGCCGAAGTGCAGGAAGGGTGGGTTCAGAGAGAAGCAGACCATGAAGGCTTTGTGAGCTGCTTGTTAATTATTGATATGAGAGGAGGGACCCTGGAGGTCACCTGAGAGAGAGAGAGTGAGTAAAAAGTCAATGATAGAAGCTGGAGAGATTGCCAGTTGGTCAGGGTTTGAAAGATTTATCAGTAGGAGTCAAGTGGAAACAAGGTAGAAGGAATGTTCCAGGAAAAAAAACAGAGAAGCAAAGTTATTAGATTTGCCAACAAGGATTTCATAACCCAGGTAGAGAGCTAAGATCGTACACGTAACCAAATAAGATAGCAATTATTGTAAACAATGTATAAACAAAGTAGTTTTTAAAAGAACTATCACGTTATGTGTTTCTGTCCTAATAAGTTTTAATTTTTTAAGGTTACTTGGTGATGAATTTCATATCCCATTTCTTCCTCAATATTGATGAAAACCTTCTTTGACAGTTTGCTAACACGATCTTACTGTCATGGCAGTGCTGAACTTTTATTCATCCTGTTGTTCTAGTTATGGCCCTTCTGTTCCTTTTCCTCAGTAGTTTATAAAAATGCTAGACAATGAATGCCTGTACTTACTGTCATCTTACTATCCAAAATTTCTGTACCTTTTGAAGTTTTTAATTCTAAAAACAAAACCTCATAGTTTAGTTTGGAAAGCACAGAGTATATATATTGCTGAATAAAACACCCCTACTTAAAGAAAACTATGGAAGGAAGGGCTTCTCTTAAATGAAGCGTGATTGTCAGGCCCTCAGCACGGCAGCCTTCATTTCCAGTCTGCACTGGAGTGGCTTGAGAGTAACTCCTCATCAGCCGTATGTTCGAGAAATCCACAGTCATAAGGATGAATGTCTTTCTGCTATTAATATTTGACTTCAGGCAGAATCACTAGTAGCTTCATTAATTTTTCTTGAAGGTATAGAGATGTTAGAATGAAATCATAGTTCCTTTTGTAAAACATATACTGTTTTTGATGCTTCTGGTAGGTGGCAGGCAGTTATCCACCCTGTATGTCAATTGGTGAAGAGTGAAAAGAAGACCAACCATGATAGCATTCTAAAACATTAGAGAGGTGTATGAGGCCGTTTGGGTAATTTTCTTAACAAATCTCAATCTCTCTCTCTCTCTCTCTCTCTAACTAACCCCCAAATTTTTATGTGAGAAGGAAGACCTGAGTAAAGAGAAAAATTTGCTATTCCATGTTCTTGAATAAATACATTCAGTATTGAAATTATTTTAAAGGCACTATTTGTTTTCCCTGAGTTTATCTGTAAATTTAAGGTGATTCAAATGAAAATCAGCACATTTTTTAAACTTGACATGCTAATGCTAAAACTAAAGATTGTTTTAGTTTTAAAACATGAAGCTGATGCTAAAGTTCACGTGTAAAAATAAACCAATAGAAGATGTTATGGTAAAGTACTAACGGTATTCTGTCTAGTGGACTCCAAAGCAGCTTGGTACTAGTATGAATAGATTACTAGGATGGAATAGAGTCCAGAAATAGGCCCAAGTCCAGTATACGATAAAGGTGAATTTCAGATCAGTGGAGGAAAATGGATTTTTCATTAAGTGATGTCAGGACAACAGAATGACTACAGGAAAAAATTAAGCTGGATTCCTATATTATTTCATATACTGAAGTAAATTCCATATAGGTTGAAGATTTAAAATTTTAAAATTAAGGAAACAAAAAAAACTGGTTGCCTCAGGGCTGGGTGAGCCAGGGGTGAGAGGTGGGTTACAGGTACTGCAGTACTCCTTGATATTGGGTGCCATGTATTGCCCATTCCAAAATTTTTTTATAATATTAATAATTAAACTATAAAATTATGCTAAGGAATAATGGGAGAAAATATTTTAAAAATAGTTTTGGAGTATGGTAGCCCCATTTTATGCAAGACACCACCCCTTGGCGTGTAGAAGGAGTGTAGGAATGTGACTGTACAATCTCCTTGGAAAGCAGTTTGACAGAATCTATCCATTCTAAGTGCACACTGTGTTAGCCCAGCAATTTTTCTTCTGGGAATTTCACATACATCTATTGGACATGTGAGGAAAGATTGTGCATTGCAGCATTATTTACAGTAGCAAAATACGGCAAACAAGATAAATGAGCATCAGCATATGCTGTTTAGATGATGGGAAATAAATACAGTGGAATTCTGGGGAGTCATGTAAAAGAATGATGTCGTCCATGTGCTGCTGTACCTAGGAGAATGTTTTAGGCTATTAAATAGAAAAACAAAAGAAAAGTGCAGAGCAGAAAGTATAATTTGGGCTCACATAATACGTTTAAAAGCAAAAAGGCTCTCTCTGCATGGCATGTTTAAGTATATACAAGGAATTTGTTAGGAGTCATTATCTCTGAGAGAATGACTGGCCTTTTAAGGTGGTAGGAATATTTTTTTAATTTCATATCTTTTTATACTATTTGAATTTTTTTCTTACTGGGAACATATTACCTTTTCAAATAAAAATTAAAACAGTTAAAAATACAACTGATTACTATCAAGCAGTTAAAGTGAATAAAACATATTCTTACCAGCAAGTATAATCTCAAAAACATAATGTTAAGTGAAAGAAAAAGACAGCTTGCAAAGAGTTACATACAGTACAGTGTTGTTCAGGTCAGTTTGAAAAATATAAAGCATTTGTTATTTATGAATACGGTACATATTCCATTACATACGCAGTGGAAGTATAAGAACATGCACAGGAATGAGAACAGGTTCAGAAAAGTAGTTACTTGGGGGAAGGAAAAAGAAAGGGAGTTTCTTTGTTATTGTTGTAAAGTTCCTAAGCAAATATGGCAAACTGTTAACAATAAAATTCGGTTGATCCTGTCTTTTGTGCTTTCCTACGTGTTTCTAAAATTTTATTATTTAAATTGTAAATTGTTTTAAATTTCTATCAGTTTTTTCAGCACCCCAATTCAATTGTTATGTGATTCCTACTGAATTGAGTAATGCTTTCTAGAAGTCACGAATACTCTCTCCTTTTTTTACCCCTAACATCAGGTCAGCAGTGGCAATGACCCCTGGTCAGCCTGGAATGCTTCCAAATCTGGAAACTGGGAAAGCTCGGATGGCTGGGGAGCCAAGCCCGAGGGGACTGCAGCCCAAAGAAACACCTCCAACAATTGGGACACTGCCTTTGGTCATCCCCAGGCCTACCAGGGACCAGGTGAGGAAGAGGGCTCTGCTGGTGATGGAGCCCACCCACCCTTAAAGGGCATCGGAGTTGAAATAGATTTAATCAAAGGAACTGTTCTCAGGTGCTCTTATTCACCAATAGCAAACTTATTTTTCTGGGTCAAAATGTAGGTAGTTTTTAGTTATGGTCTTTAGTCCACTCTCAGTTACCTGTCAAGGAGTCCCAAATGCAAACGCTTGCAGGGGCCAGGTTCATAAAGCAGGACAGCAGCGCAGCCCCGTGGGGCGGGGCTGCGGAAGACGGAGGTGGGCAGCTCTGCTCTAGCTGGCGGGTCGATGCCGTTGCAGGAGAACTGAGCTAGTGCTCCTGGACCACCACAGTTCCAGAGAGAGTAGAAATCTCGATTTTCATCTCATCTTCCCACTTTAACATCTTAGCTACTAACACACATTTGGGCCCAAAAAATGTGCACACGGGTTGAATATGGTTCATTGCCACGTTCAGTGGTTTATGGCCACATGGTTTGTGACCTCCAACGTAGCTGTTCTGTCTTTTCCTTAACTACCTGTTTGACTCCCAGGTTCTTAATGGAAATACTGAGGCAAAAGAGGAATTTCTAAAAGGAGAAACAATTCAGGAATTAAGAAAGGCAATTTATGTCTGTTCTGAAATTAAGAGCTCCACCCGTTATTTTTTAATGATCCCTGTATGAGCAGATTTTGCCAAGAACTGAATGTGCTAAACAGCAGGAGACTTGCATGCAGGAGCCATAAAGGGCACAGGTGCTGGTTTCCAGCTCCCACTCACGGACAGGAGCTGGGCTGCTGCAGGACCAGGAGTCGTGGGCTGGGTAGAAACGTTGAGACTAGACTGCTGACTTCTGCTTCTGTAGTAACTTGGCGTGGCTCCAGGACTCTTGGCCCAGATCCTTCTAATACTTTCTATTCTCTTCCTTTTTTCGTTTTGGCATTTGTGTCTGGGCTTCTCGTGGTGGCACTCTTAGGGCGGAGATCCCAGGGCAATTTCCTGCCTAATGCTAAAGGGACTCCTCAGGCCATCAGAGGTGGGAGACAGGCACAAAACAATAGAAGAAGAAAGGAGGGAGGGAGGAAAGCTGGCAGCTCCTCATCTGACGCAGAGCTTGTTGTTAGAATATTAGGCTGCTCATGCTGGTCAGTTACTACTTATCTCTCGTTTCTTTCTCTTTCTCCTCCACCCCCTTGTCCTTCTCTCACCTTTATTATTAGTAGTGTTAAACAATTCCTTTTTTTTTTTTTTTTTTTTTTTTGCGGTATGCGGGCCTCTCACTGCCGTGGCCTCTCCCGTTGCGGAGCACAGGCTCCGGACGCGCAGGCTCAGCGGCCATGGCTCATGGGCCCAGCCGCTCCGCGGCATGTGGGATCCTCCCGGACCGGGGCACGAACCCGCGTCCCCTGCATCGGCAGGCGGACCCTCAACCACTGCGCCACCAGGGAAGCCCAACAATTCCTTTTTAAAACTCTTATCACCCTTTTGTCCTCCCCAGTCTCTTGGCTTAAAGGGTATTTGATATGCTTAGTTGCAAGTTTATAAAGCTAGATTTATCAATGTATAGGCCTCTAGAAGGCCTTCCCTGTATACCACAGAGTGTTTTTATAGTTGGCATTTATCTGAAGTTACTTGGACTAACAGCCCTCTTGAAGTTGTTTCTAACTTGTCTTTTGTGCTAAAAGGCCGAATCGTCAAGCCCCCAAACTGTCTGACTATAGAGCCTATATTCTTCGCATCTTTATTATAATCCTGACCTCCCCAGAAGATTAAGTCATCCCATCTTTCTTTTGTCTTTCTTTACTGACGATCTTCTGTGCCCACCTCCAGCAACTGGTGACGATGACGACTGGGATGAAGACTGGGATGAGCCCAAGTCGTCTTCTCCCTACTTCAAGGATTCAGAGGCAGCGGAAGCAGGCGGTGCCCAGCGAGGAAACAGCCGTGCCGGCAGCTCCTCCATGAAGCTGCCGCTTAACAAGTAGGTGTAAGGGAGTTGGGGCAACGTGAACACTCTGTAGAAACAGATACAAGATACAAAGAGGCTTTTTCTCTTTTCAGTGATCTACAAAGCTTGGGGTGCGATTTGATCATGTTTATTTTTTATTTGACTCCTAGCTTGGAAGCTTCTTTTAAAAAAATTTTTTTTCATTTTAAAGTGAAATGTATGTTCTATTTAATCATCTGCTAAATACTGTTTTTCACCTTTATTAACTCATGACATATTAAGGTTTTTATTGCTGATGTCACAGGAAAGCTAAAAATAATCCTGATAGCTTCCTTTTAAACGTTTTACTGTTTATTGATCTTTTACCATGTGCCAGGCTTTGTGCAAAGCAGTTTGTGTGTATTCTCTCATGCGACCCTCATATCCCTTTTGTGGTACATATAATCTCTGTTTTCTCTGGGAAAATGAAGCCCAGAGAGGTTAAGTAACTGCCCAAGTTCACACAGGTGGTAAGTGATCTAGTCGGGATTCCAGTCCAGTCCCTCAGCTTCCTGAGCACACTCTCAACTACTATGTTTAATGTGTTTAGGACTTTGTTTTCACTTAGATTATTCTTATATTTTTTTAAAAAATGTTTCGAACGGTCCTTATAGAAACAGTGCTTAGCAGGAAAGCATGTGGAAAAGGGTGAATATGGACACAGCCCTATGGAATTCCCTAGTAGAGAGTTCTGGATGCGTCTGTAGTTTACACCAGTGTAGCTTGAAGGAGATGTAGTTTGTGACTTCCATATGATTTATCTTCAGGTACTCTTCTTACAGCAGTTATATTTAAAATAGCTTTTCTAAAATTACTCATACTTTTTCTCAGTGTTCCAAGTTCATGATTCCAAGCAGATATCAAGGAATGTTAATCTATGTCTGGAAAAAAATTGTAAACATGTTTGATATCTATCTAGATACCAAGTTTCTAGGTCTCGATGTACATGTGTATAAGTTTAATGAGCCCTGCAAGTTCTCCTTTAGTATTTAAATACCATCTGGTAATTAAATGAGTTATCTTTTAGCTCACACGTCTCCTGCATTTCTGTCCAGTTTCTTCCATTGTGTATTTTCGTACTCAGTTGCATGCATAGTACAGTCAGTCATTATTGACTGTATCCTGTTTCTTAAAGTGAGATTTGAAGTTCTCAGTATGATCTGTAGTGACGTACCTTACCCTCAGTTGTTCTTTAAACCTAAATACAAAGTATATTTAAAACCCATTTTAATATAATGTATCCCTCAGCCCCATTTTGAAAATGAGGAAGCAGGACCTGTGAGACAAATACGCCTAGCTGAATTTTTGAGTTTTCGTAGCCAGTTCATGAGGTTCTGGCTTGCGCCAGGCCTGTGACTCCACTTTCCTGTGGTTTCCACTGCTCCATGCTTGCTCTCTGGCTTGCTATATGATCGTGGGGAAGTTGGATGACCTGTTTCAAACTCAGCTTTCTTCATCTCTAAAGTGAAGGATTGGCTTTAATTAAGAATTCTTTCTGCTCTAAAATTTCAGTCTAGGTTGAAACCAAATTGAAGGAGTCCTAATATGCACCTGCACCTTGGAGGCATCCCTCGCTTTCTGTGGTGCTGGGAGCCGTTTATACCCTACATATTTTTATTTAACTAGACTAATGTATAAATGACTTACTTAAAAAATTTTTTTGGTATTAACATTTTTCAGCGGTTAATCCATTTTATATGACAGCTATATTCCAGTCATGGAGCCTAAACCTTATGCTAGAAACAGAGATCAGACACTTAAGTATACTTGAGCATTACAAGAATACATCTTGATAATACTGAAAGCATTAATCAGTTGCACTGCTGTTCAGTAAGTATTAAATGCGTGCGTAGTCAGCTCTAGAGTTTTGCTGTGGTCACTAGGATACCAAAAGAAACATGACATGTGCTCTCTGCACTGGGAAGCTTACAGTCTAGTCAAGGAATTGTTGCTATGTGCCATGCCCCAATTTCTCCATCAGCGTTTTCCAGCAAAAGTGTAGGTTCTTTAACAAAAGTGTTCCAGGTTAGCCCATTAATTCATTAAGCATTTAGTATATCCCCATAATTCCGCTAGGTCCTGGAAATACAAATGCTTTCTCTAAGGTGCTTCTCGTCTGCTGTGATGTGCAAATGGATCATAGCAGTGGCAGCGCCATAAGCTGAAGAGCAGAAGTGTGCTCAGAGCACTGCCGCAGCACAGAGAAGGCTGCACCCGAGGCTGTAGGGAGCACTTCCACAGAGCCGGTGGCGGCATTAGAAATATTTTAATTTCTGAGTACGTACTAGGGCCTTTGGATTTATATAGATAACTCTTTACTTAAATCTTTTCATTTAATTCCCTTACCACCTTAAAGGTAGGTCGTATTGGTCCCATTCTTCACATAAGAAGACGCACTCTAAAAGTCACATAGCTATGAAGTGTTGGACTTGAAATTCAAACCCAAGGCCATCAAGCTCCTAGACACCCCTTTTACTCTGTTGTAGGAGCTGTGTTTTAAAGCAGGTCCAGGGAAAAGAGAATGGAGGGAGGTCAGTCCAGAATGAAGGAAAAGATATGAGCCCCTGAGAGCATCACATTGGCCTTTAACTTGGTATAGGAATGAAATCAGAAGTAAGACAGCTGGTTTTTGTAGAAATAAGATTTCTTTTCCTATTTTAGGTATTTTGCTTTCTGAGGATTTTTTCCCTGTTTATTAAAAAAAAAAAAATTCTAAAACCCAGATTAATCTTGTCTTCTTTAGAAGTAGCGCTTTGGATGGCCATGCATTTATTTCAGCTTTTCTTCAGTTTTAGAACTTCGCTTCGGATGTAGATTTGATTTCTGGAAATAGCCAAGTTCATTATGTTTAGAGTCTCTTTACTAAGGAGACTGTTTTTTTGTGTGTGTCTCATAAACTGGTTCTGGAGGCAGTTCCCAAAGAAAATGGCACAAGTACTTATGAACAGTGGCGGTTTCTTTGGGATAATCGTGGCCCCCCCCAGGGAGAATGTTGAAAGGCAGCTTTAATTTGAATATAAAAATGCCAGCGTGTGGCCTTCACCCCATGTGGTCATCTCAAATTGATGCGCTCAGTACTTTCTACCTCTGTACCTGGGGGACATTTTCTAGTCTGCCCTTCACTCTTCATGTGGTGATAGAGTGTCTCAGATCAAGCAAATAGACTGCCCATAAATATCACACCTTCTGGAGTCAAACTGTCCTCTTACCAGATAAAGCTTAATTAAATGACTAATTGGCCATTGAACAATCTGATTACATTAGGTTTCATTTACCATAGTTTCCTAGTTCTAGTACATGTGAAAGACAGAACAAGTTCAAACTGTCGTATTAAGTAAATGTGGATGAGAGCTGTAGAATTCTTATAAGGAAAAGCATAAGACTCACAAGCATTTATCCTCATGATTAGATTTCCTGGATTTGCAAAACCTGGAATGGAACAGTATTTGTTGGCCAAGCAACTAGCAAAACCCAAAGAGAAAATTCCTATCATTGTAAGTTTGTTCTTTTTTTTTTTTTTGCTTTGTTTCTGATTAAGCTCTTTTATAATACCTTAAAGCTAAGAGGGTTATTAGTCATTTGGAAAGTTTTTTGTTTTTGGAAAGTATTTTTAAACACATTTAATGCTCGAAGTAAGTAACTGACAGTGTGTATTAGTATTTTAAGAGTACTAAAAATAATTGGCATGAATTAATGCCCATTATTATATTGTTTAGATATTCTTTACTTTTACTTTTCAGACTGTTAGTAATTGAACAAACAACACCCATAGTACATAACGTATTTGTAATAATTTTTCTAAAGTATCTTGAAGTATCTTTTACATGCTGTTTTTCTACTAGCCATACATATTTAGCTAAAAAACCCAATTCAAATATTTAGGTTTCTACCTTGGCGAAGTACATGCATGTTATCAGAATAAGTTGCCTTTTCCACTATGTTGGTAATAGTTTTCTTTCAATAAACCAGCTGTCGAGTCGTGATAAGGAGCTAGTATGTAAAAGCTGGGAGTCAATGGCACCATTAAGTATATCTGTCTTTGAATAGCTTATTACATAACATGACACAGGCTCTGTGGTTTCACCTAAATGTTGATTGCTGATAGATTTTCTATCTAAATGTTATCTAGCTGTATATTTCCAGATGAAATTCTGGCAAAGAGAACTATAGCTATCTTCTGACCCTGTTGATTTAATCCTGTAACTGTAAGTTGGGGGCAGGGCAGGAGGGTAAGCGGCCTTGAATATAATCACCACGGACTCAAACAAGGAGGAAAGATCTGGTCTTATTCTATAATCTTTGGGTCCTGGGAAACTCGATAAAATTGCAAGAATGATACTGAATTTTTTATATTACTTGTTCCTACTTCTTTGAAAAGCTTGAAATCCTAGAAAACTCCAGAGAGAAGGGTTGTGACCCAGAGCCCTTTTATCCTTCTTCCCTCAAAGCAAACTTGGGATAATTATCTTCTGAGTAGTTAGGTTAGAGATTATTTCAGTTTTTTCCTTTAACTCCACAGAATTAAGAGCCCATGGCCCTGCCCCTCAGATTCTCACAGGGGACTTTGTCATAAGCAGGAGAGCCCTGGAACAGAGCTAAAGACCCCCGTGTTGAGTTGTCCCGCACGTTTTAGGTGAAACTGGACCCATAGGCAGGCTTGCCTGTGTGGGCTTCCTGTGTGGAAAAGGAAGCTGAGGAGAGCCATTGAGCCTTCAGAAAACGAAGAGAAAGTAGAGACCTGGTCCTTTGCTTTTAAGGTGCAGTCCCCTACCCACTAATAAAATGTGGCCCCGTGGGTATTGGGCCCTGGTTGATCAGAGTCGCCTCTCTTGGTCCCAGTCACTAAGGGAGGTTCCCAAGAGGCCCTTGTTAAAGATTCCTGCTCTGCAGCTTTAAGAGAGTTTTCTGGATCTGGGCTCCCTCTTGGAGAATCATAATAACTTGTTGTCAGAGATCTTTAGTCCCTTACTAAAATTCTCTGGGCCCCAGTTACCGTCCTGACCTAGTAGCCTCTGAACTTTCATACCTCACCTCACTTTTTTCTCCTTTCACCTTTAAAAAGAATTAGAACTCTATAAAGAATTAGGGTATATACAGAAAATGAGAGTAAGTGTAGAGGAAGTTTGACAGCACTTTGGCATGGCTGAGACATCCAAGTGTGTCATTTTATATCTCACAGAACTCTTAGTCTGCAATAGATTTGAAATTTTAAAAAACTAGCCCCTCATTACATATAGGTAATAGGTAAATAGGTAAAAAACTAGCCCCTCATTACATATATACATACATATAACTAAGACAGCTGGACTAGAGAGAGATTGTGTTCCATCGCTCTAGAGGAAAGGCAGATCGGCATCTCTCTGTGGCCTGCGATGCCCACATGGGAGCAGAAGGGCTTCTCCCATTAAGTGTTTTCTTTAAATGTAACCTTAGTAGGAACAGAGAGCATTTATGTAAATAACTTCTCAAAGAAGAGCAAAAATGACCCTCCTAGGGACTTCTAGTCCTAAAAAGAATCATTTGATGATTTATATCAATTATACTTACTATTTTTCCACGTAACAAAATTAACTCTCCCCGCAATGTTGTGTAGGTTGGAGATTATGGCCCGATGTGGGTTTATCCTACCTCTACATTTGACTGTGTGGTGGCAGATCCCAGGAAAGGCTCCAAAATGTACGGTCTGAAGAGCTACATTGAGTATCAGTTAACACCTACTGTAAGTATCCAAGTTATCAAAGCAGAGTCATGCTTGCATCGCTAGGAACAATTTGCTTTTTTCATTGCCTGTAGTTGGCATTGGTAACGTTTTTCTCTTTCCTTATTTTGTAGAACACTAATCGATCTGTAAACCACAGATATAAGCACTTTGACTGGTTATATGAGCGTCTGCTGGTAAAGTTTGGGTCAGCCATTCCAATCCCTTCTCTTCCGGATAAGCAAGTCACAGGTGAGTGTGTGCGACACTGCACTCAGGACAAGTAAAAAGACTCCAGTTAGTGTAGTACCCTACTGTAAATCAGCAATGGCATTTTCCATCCTCTAGTGGAACAGGATGTAGGGGTTTGGAAACAGCAGCTAAAGATAGCCATATACATATATATATATGTATTGTACATGTATTTGGAAGTTACCTGAACACCTAACAAGAATATGTCATAAAATTTTCTGTTAGAGTTCCTGTATACGTATGTATCTTTTTTTTTTTTTTTTTTTTTTTTTGCGGTACGCGGGCCTCTCACTGTTGTGGCCTCTCGTTGTGGCCTCTCCCGTTGTGGAGCACAGGCTCCGGATGCGCAGGCTCAGTGGCCACAGCTCACGGGCCCAGCTGCTCCACGGCATGTGGGATCTTCCCGGACCAGGACACGAACCTGCATCCCCTGCATCGGCAGGCGGACTCTCAACCACTGCACCACCAGGGAAGCCCTGGGAACTTTGTTTCTAAAGAACTTGTTTGGATTTTGATTTTGTGGAGAAAACTTTTCAAAACTTTCAAAGTGTCGTAGCAGAACGGAGAGTGGGGACTACGTTGCCAGGTTGGCAGACACATCCTCGCCCTCAGGTGGGGTGACTCCCAGGCAGTCCCTCTTGGAGCTGGGGCAGCTGAGTGGCGGCCCTGTCGGGGTGGCCTGGTTGGCGTAGATGGCTGCCTCCTGCCGCTCGTGTGTCACCCCCACCCTTGCTTCTGTGCAGATACTCACTGTCCCTCCTTTCTGTCATCTTTATTGTTAAGTCACAGCTTTCTTTTTAAAAATTTAGATTTCTTTCCATGAAAACTTAAGTTCTGCCTTTCTCCACATTTTCAAATTTCAGACTGTCTCCTGAATTTTAAGCTCTCCTTTATCAACTTGATTAGCATAATATGTTCCCCGTGGTGTGTAAATAAATGGGTTGATGAGCTGTCTTAGAGTCGTGGAGGTTTCTCCTGTTTTTTAGTTTTAATACATTGTTTATTCGGAATCAGATAACCCAGGACTATCTGAAAGCATCATAGAGTCACAGTTCTCCCACAGTAAGGTTTGTATTTTTTTTAAAAAAAGGTCAGGCCTGAAGCCAGGAGGATGTCATAGAAAAGCAAGGAAGCAACAGCTCCTCAGTCTGAAGAAAGTTGAGCTTTGATTCACTGACTGGGACGTGTGCCGAGGAAACTGAAAAGCCCAGGAGCCACTTTATTTCCCCCTTCTCTTGTTTGCCTCCTGCCTGAGATGCCCACAGGATCATTATTGTATATAGGTTCCTGTCTCATTTAAATCCTGGAGAAAAGAAAAAGGAATGCCAAATAGATGATGTCATGACATTTCTGTGGACTTGATAATCCATCCATGAAAAGCTTACAGCTAAGATTTTTTATTTGTTTATAGATTTTGTTCTTTGTGGGATAATAATGAATGAATCTGGTTTATTTCTGGCTGCCAAACTGATATATTCCCATACTTAGTGAAAACCTAAGTAAGGGTCCTAGAAAATGGGGAGATGGAAATCCCTCTTCTCCCTTTTTTATTTAGTTTTATGTATTTTTTTTTTTTTTTTTTTTTTTGGCTGCGTTGGGTCTTCGTTGCAGCGCGCGGACTTTCTCTAGTTGCAGTGAGCAGGGGCTGCTCTTCCTTGTGGTGCGTGGGCTTCTCATTGCGGTGGCTTCTCTTGTTGCGGAGCACGGGCTCTAGGCGCACAGGCTTCAGTAGTTGTGGCTCGCGGGCTTAGTTGCTCTGTGGCATCTTCCCAGACCAGGGCTCAAACCCATGTCCCCTGCACTGGCAGGTGGATTCTTAACCACTGCACCACCAGGGAAAAATCCCCTCCTCTCCCTTTTTTTAATTCTCTGGAACCTGATAGGAAATTCCTAACAAGCACAAGGTAACATCTGAAGTCACAGTTTGTAAATAAACCAGCTGTGTCAGAAAAAGCTTCAGGAGGAATAAGAGTCAGTAATTAATTAATTCCAACCAATGAGTAGGTTATAAACTCTTGGTATAATTTACTTGCTCATAATGGGGAATTCAGTATAGCCCTTAGGTCCGTGCTGACTTACAGGGTCTTTTCTGTCCATGAGGTGGGCCATCTTCTGCACAGCTTACGCTTCTGTAGTGCTTAATCTCTACCCCTAGTAAGTGTAGAATTTGAAGTGTTTTAGTATACAGGAGGGTCTAGACCCCTGAAACTGTCCGATGGCCACTTTTTAGGAGTCTTTTTTTTTTTTTTTTTTTTGCGGTACGTGGGCCTCTCACTGTCGTGGCCTCTCCCGTTGCGGAGCACAGGCTCCGGACGCGCAGGCTCAGCGGCCATGGCTTACGGGCCCAGCCGCTCCGCGGCATGTGGGATCTTCCCGGACCGGGGCACGAACCCATGTCCCCTGCATCGGCAGGCGGACTCTCAACCACTGCGCCACCAGGGAAGCCCAGGAGTTTTTGATTTATGTGGATTTATAATACTCTTCTCATTAAAGGAAACTTGTACTTATTTGTACTTGCAGTTTCTTAGGGAAAATCCAGGCTGTGTTTTTTTGTTACTTATGTATAGTAAGTTCACTCCTTTTGGTGTACAGTTCTAAGAGTTTTAACAGGCACCACCACAGGCCTATCACTACATTCAAGGTACAGAAAGTTCCATCACCTCCCCCAAATTTCCTTGTGCTGTTCCTTTATATTCAGCCCCTCCCCCTAGTCCTAACCCACGGCAGCACTGATCAGCTCTTTGTCCCTATAATTTTGCCTTGTCTGGAATATCCTTATAAATGGAAGCGTATAGTGTGTGTGTCGTTGGGCTTTTGGGTCTTTTGAGTCTGGCTTCTTTCACTTAGCATAATGCCTTTGAGATTCATCTCTCGTTGTGAGTATCAATAGTTTGTTTCTTTTCATTGCTGAGTAGTATTTCACTGTATTGGCTCTACCATAGTCTGCTTATCTACTCACTCTTTGCAGGATGTTTGGGTTTCTAGTTTTGGCCATTTATAAGTCTGCTATAAACATTTACATACAAGTTTTTGTATAAATACAAGTTTTCATTTCTCTTGGATAAATTCCTAGGAGTGGAATGACTGGGTCATATGGTAGGTGTATACTATTGAATGTTTAAGAAATTGCCAGGCTGTTTTCCGGAGCGGCTGTGCCACTTTGGGATCCCTACCAGCAATGGATGGGATTGTCAGGGGCTCCACATCCTTACTTGCACTTTTGATAGTGTCTGTTTTTCTTTATTTTAGTAAGTATAATAGTCTAATGTTAGCGGTGTTGTCTCTTCATGGTCTCAATTTGCATTTCCCTAATGACTGGTGGTGTAGAGCATCTTTTCATTTGCTTATTTCTTTTCCATAAATTTTCTCTGGTAAAGTATCTTTTCAAATCTTTTGCCCATTTTTTTATTAGGTTGTTTTCTTATCATCGAATTTTGAAACAAGATTCTTTATATATTCTGGAAACATGTCCTCTCACAAATAATGTGATTTGTGAATAATTTGTCCCAGGTGTGGCCTTTCTTTTAACAGTGTCTTTTGCATAACAACACCTTTTAATTTTAATGAAGTCCAGCGTGTCAGTTGTTTCTTTTATGCATTGTGCTTTAAGTATCACGATTAAGACCTCTTTGCCTAACCCAAGTTTACACTGATACTTGCTTCTAAAAGTTTTGTAGTTTTAGGTCTATGATACATTTTGAGTCAAGGTTTGTATAAGATGTGAGGTGGTAGAGGTATATGTTATAATACGTCTGGTTGTCTAGTGGTTCTTGCACTATCTGTTGAAGAGCGTATCCTTTCTTTATTGAGTTTACTTTGCATTTTGTTAAAAAATCAGTTGAACACATTTGTGTGGGTTTATTTCTGGACCCTGTTCCATTGATACATGTGTCCGTCCTTTTGCCAGTACCACACGGTCTTGATTAGTGTAGCTTTATAGTACAGTAAGTCTTGAAATCAGGTAGTGTAAATCCTCCAACTTGGTTCTATTTCAAAATCGTTTTTGGCTGTTCTTTTTCTTTTGCCTTTCCGTGTAAATTGAAGAGTCAGCATGATTGTTTCTAGTCAGATATCTATTAATAATCATGCTGGGATTTTTACTGGAGTTGCATTGATTCTGTAGACCAGTTTTGGGAGAATTGAAAACAATGTGCATTCTTCTAATCCAAGAACATACATATATCGTATTTGATTTTCATATCGGGTTTTGTAGTTTTCAGCATACAGATTCTGCACGTGTTTTCCTAGATTAATATGTAAGAATTTCATGGGGAAGGTTCTCCTGTAAATGGAATAGAATGGAATAGAGGGAGAGGGGTGCAGCCCCAGGCCAGAACGCCACAGATTCCCACTGTTCTGGCCTGAAGTTCAGCTGTTTGGGAGCGTATACACTTCTCACGTGGCTGTTTGCCTTTGGTTGATTTCCAGAGCCTTATATTTGTGGATTTTGTCCAGCTTTATAGTTGCTTCTGGGGACTAGGTTTAGCAATTAGCTAAATTAGTTTTTGTTTTAAAAAAATTATTATTTTGTTTAAAAGCAAGGCATGCTTGTGATGACTCTGTAACAGACTAATTTGGGTTGTTGAAGCTGCTCCTGGGTTCCACTCTGTCCAGTAATCTGGGATCTCTAGGGTTTTTTTTTTCCTTTTTTGGGGGGGGGCAGGGGAGTGTGTGTGGGATTTGCTTTCATTTAGTCGTTCTTTTAATTCATTAACCATTGGACAGCCCTTAAGGGGAAGAGGACGGATTGATTCCACATTCCACTTCCTAGATCTAGTTTAGAAAACGTGTTCCCCACCTGGTGCTCTTAGGAAGGAGTGTAGTAAACGCCTCATTTAATAATATACCCCTTTTTTTTTCTTCAACATATTTATTGGAGTATAATTGCTTTACAATGGCGTGTTAGTTTCTGCTGCATAACAAAGTGAATCAGCTATACATATACGTATATCCCCATATCTCCTCGCTCTTGTGTCTCCCTCCCACCCTCCCTATCCCACCCCTCTAGGTGGTCACAAAGCACCGAGCTGATCTCCCTGTGCTGTGTGGCTGCTTTCCACTAGCTATCTATTTTACATTTGGTAGCGAATATGCTCCTCTTTGAAAGTTGCCTTTTCTCTCTACCCTTGAGTAGGTCCAGTATTTGATCAAACTCATGAAAGTGGGTGGAACCTGTCTTGCCCCTGCTCTGCACTCAGCTGTAGCCAGTATTTCCACCTCCAGAAGCCTTTTAACTGATAGTGGTTTTGTTTGTTAGACTTATAAAAATTCTCATTGTTCTCTTGATGTTTGGTATGTCAGGTTTGTTAAGCCGATTTTCCACTTTTAGAACAGAAATATCACCCATTAAGCTCCGTTTTTACCATGGTCATTAAGTTCTGGGATCACTTTCGTTTTTGCATTCATGGAAAAATTGCTTTTTCTGTTTTTCATTTAAGTAGTTTAAAAAACAAAACAGGAAAAAAAAACCTACAGTTCTGAGTTACTTTTCAGAAATACTAAATTTAAATTTGTATATCTGAGATTATGTTGCATTTAGACACATTTTTATAAATGTAGAGATTTCACGTACTTTGTAAGAATTGCTTATTAATTCCCATTTTTATCACCCCTTTCTTGCCTATAAGGCTTCATGTGGCCACATAGGCACTGGCTTGTTAGTTTATAAGAAAGAAACGTTTTCATATTGAGATAAAATTTTCTTTCAAATTTGTTGGTTACCTTTCCTGTGGGCCTTAGAGCTCCACTGTGTTGTGTGTTTTTAGCTTAGTGAAACATTGCCATGATTTATCTTTTACTGAATAACTCTCTACAAGTGGCCAGCAGCTACATAAACAGTCTTTCAGTTGGGGTAACAGCGATTCGTCTTTGACAGAGCTGCACATCACTCTCGGGCGTGTCTCTTGCAGGTCGCTTTGAAGAAGAGTTCATCAAGATGCGCATGGAGAGGCTTCAGGCCTGGATGACCAGGATGTGTCGTCACCCAGTAATCTCAGAAAGTGAGGTTTTCCAGCAATTTCTAAATTTCCGAGATGAAAAGGTAGGACATTTTGTTGTGATCATCTTAGAGGATGTTGAGAATTATCACATTCACACCAATTTTTTGTCTAAAAGGAGTTAAGTTGTGTTGGTTAGTTGGTTGTTTCTAAATAATAGGAAATCAGCCCAGTGAAGGCGGGGCTGAAGGATATGATAGAATAAGGGACTTTTTCCTAGATGCTTTTAAAAATAGGATAGACCCAAAACTGTGTAGCATATTATCAGCGTGAAGTCAGGGAAATAGTGTGAATGATTTCCTATGATCACATTTTGACCTTACGGTGTAAATAGTGTAATGAAGGGAAAGGTAGATTCAGAATTGAACCAGCTTTCTCAGAGCCACGTTGTTTTTCCAGTCCAAGTCTGCCCCTGCCCCTGCCCCATGGGCAGTCATTCTGCCAGTAGTTATCTGTTCTTTTTTGCAAATCGGCAAGAAATTGGCTACTTGTCACCTCACTGATGTTATCTGCTTTGGAAATAGCCGTGTGTCACCTTAGGCTTCCACTGTATGTGATCATTTGTTTGGTCATGCCTGGTGTAATTTATAGGTTAGAGATCATTCCACGTAAACATTTGTAGTCTTTTTGCATTTCGTGGTGAATGATACATGTGAAAAAGTAATAGAGTTACAAGAACTACGGGGAACCCTGTCCAAGTTGGTGCCTTACTGCTTACCCATAGCTCTTTAACAAGGGCTTGTTCGATTGATTTGTCAAGGATTCTATTTAGGAAGCAATTCTAAAGGTTGTGTTTTATGCAGAATATTATTATTAAAAATAATAAATCTAGACCTTTTTTGGTGTTTTTGATATAAGAGAAGAAAGAACGAACTTGGGGCCAGGGCACTCAGTTTTAGTCTTGGGTTTGCTTCTAACTACCTCTGTGACCTTGACCAAAGCATTTAATGTCTTTGGGCCACAGTTTCCTCATCTGCTAAATGACAGTATAAAACTAGGAAGTTATGAAAACTTGTGATTCTCTGGGCAACGGTAGCTCACATAGATGGTTGGACGTAGAAAATCCCAAAGAATCTACAGGAAAATGTAGATCTACATAAAAAACTATGAAACACTGTTGAGAGAAATAAAAGAAGACCTAAATAAGTGTTCCAATACTGTGTTTCATGGATTGAAGAACTGAAAAGATATCATATGTAGAAAATTAAAGCTCCAAGAATAGCCAAGCTACTCTTAAAAAAGGATGAAGTGGGAAGAGGACTTTTTTGGATATTAAGACTCATTATAAAGCTAAAATAATTTTAAAAGCAGACCAATAGAACCGAATAGAATGGACACTTGATTTATGACAAAGATGGTGCTCAGTACAATGGGGGAAGAGAAAAGAGCTAGCATTTCCGAAGCCCCTGTCCTGACCCTTCCCAATCACTACCCCTTCCGTCCCCTACAAGGGTGACCATGATCCCCTCCTTTCTGGTTATCATTTCCTCACTTTATAGAGTTTCACCATGTGAGCCCCTGCACCATGGTTTTGCTCGTTTTGTGAACTAGCTGAGAACCCACCCTAAGCATTCTTTCGTGTCGGGCCTCTTTTGCTCAGCCTATTGAGTCAGCGGTGCTCAGTCAGTTGGATGGCATCACTGGGAAGAATGAAATGTGGTCACTGCCTCACAACAGTCTGTTGATTTTGTTAGGTTTGATATTGTGGTTATGTTTTTAAAACATGGCCTTATCTGTTAAAGATATATAATGAAGTATTTACAGGTAAAATGATATTATATCTGAGATTTGCATTAAAATAAACAAGAAAAAAAAGTAGGATGGGGGAGACTAGATAAAACAAGATTGGTAAAAAGTTGATAATTTTTGAAGCTGAATCTATAGGGGTTTATTAAAGTACTTTTCTTTCTACTTTTTTTTCTGGAAAGTTTCCATTGTATTAAGTTTAAAAAAAAATTAATTCCAGATGGTTCACAAGTCTAAATGTGAAAGACAACACAATCGAGCTTCTAGAAGGTAACGTAGGAGAAAATCTTCATACCCCTAGTGTAGGGAAGGATTTCTGAAATAAGGCACAAAACTGACTAACGGTACAAGAAGAGACTGACAAATTAGACTACATTAAAATTAGGGACTTCTGTTTATCACAGTAAGTCATTAAAAAAGAAAAACAAGTCAAAGATATGAACACGTATAACGAGCAAAGGGCTGGATTTTAGAAGATGGGCAAACCCATACAAACTGATAAGAAAGGTACACCAGTAGAAAAATAGGGGATTTGGTAACGTACCTCACAAAAGAATCTGAATCACCAATAAATGTATAGAAAAGTACCTATCTCATGAGTAATAAGAAATGCAAATTAAAACCACAGTGAATACACTTGCCAGAAGGCTAAAATTAGAAAGACTGACTGTACCAATTGTCTTCTTGGTGAGATGAGGAGTTTCTGGGACTCACGTACACTGCCGGTGGGTGTGAAAGCTGATGAGACAAGCTTGGAAAACAGTTTGGCATTATCTATTTAAACTTGAACAACTTTCCACTCCTGGGTAAATGCCTACAGAAACGCATGCACACATGCACCAGGAGACACGTACACAGCAGCTTCATCCGTAACTTGGCCAGGAGTGGGGGTGGCTACCAGTAGTAGAATGGGGTAAATAAATCGGGGAACAGTCATTCGATGGAATATTATACAGCAGTGAAATGAATGAACTACAGTGTAACAACAGTGTGAACGTAGCTTCTCAGCGTAGGCTGAGCAAAAGAGGCCAGACACAAAAGAATGCTTAGGTAGCGTCTTAGCTAGTTAATAAAACTAGCAAAACCATGGTGTAGGGGCTCAGATGGTGAAACTCTATAAAGTGAGGAAATGATAACCAGAAAGGAGTGGATCATGGTCACCCTCGTAGGGGACGGAAGGGGTAGTGATTGGGAAGGGACAGGACAGGGGCTTCGGAGATGCTAGCTCTTTTCTCTTTCTTGGCTTTGGCGGTAGTTACACAGGAACTCACTTTGTGAGAATTCGTTGCAGTGCATATTTCTGCTTTGGGTACTTTAGTGTGTGTGTGTAACTTGCAATAATTTTTTAATAGTTTATAATATTGGTTCCTATCTTATATTATAGAAAAGCTTTAATCTTTTTTAAAAAACAACCTAAAAACTTGAGGCACTTCGTCGCATTCGTGGATGTGTTTATATGGGTGGGGCTTGGGAAAGGAAAGGTGCTGGGTCACCTCACTCTGGAAGGACTTGGGTTCATAAGGACCGTTCTGTGCAGTGACACTTGTTTACGTATGAGATGACGTTGGAGATGTATAGGTGCCTGGCGCGTTTGCAGAGGGAGGTGGTGTGGGCGCTGCTTCCTGAAAGTTAGAAGGATAAAGATGACAGTGAGCCGATTCTAGGAGGGAAGTTTGAAAGACCAGTGTGGCTCTGCTCTCCACTCTAACATTATAATGTTCCTATTTACAGGAATGGAAAACCGGGAAAAGGAAGGCTGAGAAAGATGAGCTGGTGGGAGTTATGATATTTTCCACCATGGAGCCAGAGGCACCTGACCTGGACTTAGTAGAAATGTAAGAGATGCTGCCAAACTTCCCTTCTCCCCAAACTGAGTCCGCCTCCTTTGCTTACAGGTCTCGGCCAGTCGTCAGACTAGAGTGTGTAAAATGAGTGGGGCTTGTAGTCAGATGACAGGAGAGCATCGTTTGTTCATGAAACACTGTCTCTCTAGCCATAACATCAGTTAAAGTCTGCTTCCCTTTTACCTTGAAGTCAGTGATTTCATAGTTGACATTGTGGTTAGGAGTTATTTCCAATAAAGTATGATGAGACAGGGTGACACCCACAGAATGGTCCACGAGACAGAAATCTCTCTGAACATCTCCTTGAAGGGGGCAATCCCAAACCTGATTTTTCTGGTTTTTTCCTATCCTGTTTTTAATCTTGTCATCTTCTTTTTAATGTAGGCTTGGTTGAAAATCTGGAGTAGTTCCTTTGCTGCGTAAAGACTAATAAGAAATCTTAGGCTTTTTTTTTTAATTTTAAGAAGCTTTTTTCTTAATGTAAAATCATTGCTTATGTGTTACCAAATATATAGATAGTCTTGTAACTACCCAGAGAGAAAAATCAATGCTAATATGTTGGCCTAGGTCTGTGGTCTTCCACACCTTCCTCTGTTCATTTGTATCTGAAGGAAAAATTGTTTGTTTAAACGAAAGTGACCTCACACTATGCATTCTCTTTTATAATCTGCTTTTTTCATTTAAAAGTATATTGTGATGATTTTTTCAAGTTGGTGAAAACTTTTTACATCCTTAAGTAGCTGGTATGTTCAGTATCACTTAGATGCTATGCGTCTGGGGTATTTTCTCTGACTCATTAAACTACTTGTTGGAATGAATGAACAACTACCATTAGCAACCTGTACTATGTTTTTATAGATTCAGTAGTACCTGCAGTGATTGAATTTCACTAAGAAAGATATTCAAGAAATGAAGATTTTATTTACTTTAGAATAATTTTAGTTAAAATTCACAAGGAATTGAAGGGGGAAGGAAGCAGAGTTAAAATCTAAATGGCAGATTTTGAAGTAGTTCTTTAAAAACCGAATCCAGCCTCGTTTTTTTTGTTTGTTTGTTTGTTTTTTCGGTACGCGGGCCTCTCACTGTTGTGGCCTCTCCCGTTGCGGAGCACAGGCTCCGGACACGCAGGCTCAGCGGCCATGGCTCACGGGCCCAGCCGCTCCGCGGCATGTGGGATCTTCCCGGACCAGGACACGAACCCGCATCCCCTGCATCAGCAGGCGGACTCTCAACCACTGCGCCACCAGGGAAGCCCCAGCCTGTTTTTAAGACTAATTTAGTTAAAGTGCAGTTGTTATAAAGCAAGAAGCAAGTACCTGTGGTCACATTTGGTGTGAACTCCCCTGACCACATGGACTTTTCTCCTTACACCTCATACTGTTTGGATGTTTGATGGTGAAGTCAAGGACCCATCTCCTCATGTTTTTGCCCCACAGAGAACAGAAGTGTGATGCTGTCGGTAAATTCACCAAAGCCATGGATGATGGCGTGAAGGAGCTGCTAACCGTGGGGCAGGAGCACTGGAAGCGGTGCACGGGACGTAAGTGCCACCCTGGGCCGCGGCTGGCTTCTGTAGGTGGGGGTGCGGCCTCTGCCACGGCCTTTGTCACCCTGGGGAAGCTGAGCACCTCAAACAGAAGTGCGCTTGGTGAGCCAGAGTCACGCCATACCCACAGCTCTTGGAGGAACCTCACTTCTCAGCCCTCGTTAAACGACAGAAAACTGGCTCAAACAAAGCCAGTTCAAGAGCTCCTGTGGAAAACACCATGTTCACTTAAATATTTCCAGTTATTTGGGGTTTGTCGTCTGTGGAAGATTAATCTTTTCTGCATGTTTAGAAAGTGCCTGTGGTTATTTTTAATCTCATGATTTTAGTTTTTAATATTCATCCGTTTGGTAAGATGGATGAATGTTAGTAAGTTGTATATTTGACTAAAGCTCTAATTTTTAGGCAAAACCAGTGGTAGGTGATAGCAGAAAGTGCGTACATGGGTCAGACTCGCACACTGCTGAGAAGAAAGTGGCGCTGTCACCTTGCTTTCTGCCTGCTGTTCCACATCCTCAAGAACTTCCTGTCCTCCCTCCCTTCCCTTTGTTTGCAGACCGTCATTCTGCTGAACTGGTTTTCTGTATTCCCCAAACCCACGCCGCCCTGGCGTCAGATAGGCCGGGAGAGAAGCACACACAGTCAGGTGTCCAGCTGTGGGGATCAGGCCTTGGCTACTGTCATGTTGAGGGTGGCTGAGTTGAGTACTTTCACCAGAAACCTGCCACCTGGCAAAGCCTAAAATATTTCCTATCTGGCCCTTTGGAGGATAAAGCCAGGCCTTACACTGAATGGCCCTCCACCATTCACATGACATTTTATATCAACAGAACCATTTGTCGTGTACCAGCTGTTCATGCTTCAGGGGCAGACACCAGGAGTAATAACAGTCGCTCCTTTCCCAAGGCAAAGAAGTACTAAAAATAGAACTGAGCCTGAAAACATAACATAGACAAATGCAACAGCAGAAAACAAAATCCGTTTCAAGCCTTTGGTCACAAGGAATAACTCATGGGCAAAAAGGGGAGTGACACTTCTCTAAAACGTAAATGAAGTAATTTAATTTTTAAAATAATTTTAACTGTAAACTCAGCTGTTTCCCTTTTTTTTAAACATCTTTATTGGAGTATAATTGCTTTACAATGTGTTTCCCTGTTTTTAAGAAAAATTTAAGTGAGTGCAAATATTACAATAAGATTTTTTTAAGGAGATCACAAAAAGTCTGGGATTATGGCTTCTTTTAAAGAATCAAATCCCTTATGTCTAACATCTGGTCAGCTCCATGTCCTGTAGAATCCATGGGCCAAATTTATGAAATAGTAGTAACTCTAGGCTGCTCTCTTTTGCGGGGGAAGGGGGTTGAAGTATTTTGTTTAGAATTTGATGCAGGCATAATTTCTTTTTCCTCACAAAAGAATTTTTTAAAATTCCTGATCTGTGAAGTGAGAAATCTAGCACACACTCTGGTGAAGAAGAACTCCAGCACACACATGGTGAAGCACATGACAAGTATTTTTTAACCCCTGGTATAGAGGCAAAAACTGAGTTACAAAAGGGTGAACAATTTATTAAAATTAAGCTAATATAGTTTGAATTTGTGTTTCCTGATTATTACAGCTTATAGACTATATGTCAAGTTTCTCTGGCCTAGATTCTTTTAAAGAAACATTTGAATCATTTTTCTTTATTAATATAACACTATCTTCAAATGAAAGTAATGGTTTCTTTTGAAAGGCAGCAGATGTGTTTCAGGGGACTATGTATAGATGCAAAAAAGGTAGCCTAAGATACGAGACTCTTCTCTAGGAAGTTCTCCAAAGTGATCCCAGAAGCCTAGAATTTTAGCACTAGAAGGAGCCTTAGAGATGATTTAGTTAATCTTATTATTATACAGATGGGAAAACTAAAATCCCTCCTGCCTGATCCTGTGAGGTGCCACTGCCATTTTTCTGCACACCCCATTGCTTTCAGTTTTGTTTTTGTTTTGCAAATAATCATTCATACGTACATAGCAGAGTGGGAAAAGCAATGGATTAGGAATCGCAAGTGCCGGATGTACCATTTAGCCATATGACCCTTATTCTCCTAACCCGTGAAATGAAGATGGTGTACCTGCGTTGGTAGAGGAGGTTGTTGGTGACGATCAAGCTGGGGTGGTATACGTGAAAGGACTCAAACCTAGACGTCATCTTCTAAGTGAGCTCCTGGTGCACTTTGAGTTCATTCAGTGAATGAGAATGTGGGTGGTGGTGGTGTTCATAATAATAGTGTCCGCCATTAATTGAACAATTGATTAATTTAAAACTAAAACCATTAATTGAAGAAACAATCATTAATTTTTAAAAACAATCATTTTACATCAATATTTTATTAAGAATATGGACTATTTTGAATCGTTTCAAATTTCTTTTATTGTAATAGTACTTTTAGAAAATAATTGGATCCATTTCATTTTGCTCAGAGGACTAGTTAATGATTTATTCCTTTTTCTCTTTCAGCATTACCCAAGGAATATCAGAAGATAGGCAAGGCCTTACAGAGTTTAGCAACAGTCTTCAGCTCTAGTGGTTATCAAGGTACATCTTTATTTATTTATTCTTGGGGCCTTGAGTGTCTTATCCACAAAGACTGCCCTCCTCAGGCTCTTGTAAACAAACAGTAACTGCAGTTAAGCACCCTCATCAATGAAGTTTCATCTGCTCCACTGAGGACTTTTGCAACCTCACCTTACTACTTTTGAGAAAAGTGGTGGGTTGTGATAATTTGTTTTTTCTTACTAGCTTCTTTGCCTTTCTTGGGCTCAGATAGCTCTTGTGTTTTAGTAAAACAGGCCACTATGGTATGTGACACTCTGCCCTTGCTTCGTCTCTCTGCCAAACTCTGAAGTCAAGTCTGACTGTCAAAAGCCAGATCTTATCAAGGTATTTGGAGGAAAAATTTTTACTGAGTAGCAAGTTCATGTTGCTTTATGTCTCTCCATAACTCATAATTGCTTTCAACTTATCCCATATCATATGTCTTACTTGTGGTATTTTGAGTTCATTGTGCATTTCCATTGACAACACTTATGAGAAGAAGTTAGCTGTTTTCTTTTATATTTTGGTTTATGTTTTCTTAATTTGGCCTGGGAGCAGATAGGAAGTAAAAGTATTTGCCAGGTGAGTGACACCTATTCAATTTGAGGGCATCCTATCACTTACAGAAATGATAGACTTAGTATTTTCACCGTAGTGTTTATCCTGATACCCAGAGAAGGCATGTCTTTGGAGGTCAGTGTCTGAGTATTTTCAGGAAGAAGAAATTAGCCTCTAATCAAAATGTAAGATCTGGGGCTCCCATATATGAATATTTCTTGTTGGCCTGGCTGAACTGTGTCTTATTATCAGAACTTTTAGTCTGGGTGGGAGTTTAGAGGATTCGTTAGCCTGGTCCCTCATTTTCAAGATGAGGAACCCCAGGCCTGGAAAGATAAGCATATCTTGTGGCCAACAGGCACATGAAAAGATGTTCAACATCACTAATTAGAGAAATGCAAATCAAAACTACAATGAGGTATCACTTCACACCAGTCAGAATGGCCATCATCAAAAAGTCTACAAATAATAAATGCTGGAGAGGGTGTGGAGAAAAGGGAACCCTCTTGCACTGTTGGTGGGAATGTAAATTGGTGCAGCCACTATGGAGAACAGTATGGAGGTTCCTTAAAAAACTAAAAATAGAGTTACCATATGATCCAGCAATCCCACTCCTGGGCATATATCCAGAAAAGACGAAAATTCTAGTTCAAAAAGATACATGTACCTGTATGTATCTATGAACACTGGGTACCCCAGTGTTCATAGCAGCAGTGTTCATAGCAGCACTGTTTACAATAGCCAGGTCATGGAAACAACCTAAGTGTCCATCGACAGATGAATGGATAAAGAAGATGTGGTACATATATACAATGGAATATTACTCAGCCATAAAAAAGAATGAAATAATGCCATTTGCAGCCACATGGATGGGCCTAGAGATTATCATACTAAGTAAGTCAGACAGACAAAGACAAACATCATATGATATCACTTATATGTGGAATCTAAAAAAGCAATACAAACGAACTTATTCACAAAACAGAAACAGACTCACACACATAGAAATCAAACTTACGGTTACCAAAGGGGAGAGGTGAGGGGACTAATTAGGACTTTGGGATTAACAGATACACGCTTGGCTGTGTTCGTTGGAAAGGCTTAGAAACAATTATCCAATCCAGTAACAGGAAGCACCCCTAGCACCACCCACATGGTGGTTTCTAAACATTATGTTCCCCTGAAATAAACGAGAGCTCCTAGCAGAACTCAGATGTCAGTTTGAAGAGCCTTCCGCTGTCCAATGAAGAGAAAATTTGAGCATTAGTGAAAATAATAACTGCTGTGGAATGTAGCATATCAAATATGTTTAAATTCAGACTTTGCAATGATACTTTTTTAAAATGCTAATCTCAGTTACATTTGGAGGATAGGAGAGAATCAACTTACTATTCTGAAAACTGTAGAGAGGAAAAAGCATTTAACCTGCTCTTCCTATTGCTATACCTGAAGGTAACCAAAAAGTTGATAAAGGGAAGTTTCTCTCTGTAGAAGTATTTCAACTAATAAAGAAGGAGTGATAGAAGTAGAATAGCACCAGTTTGCAGACCTGTACCAAAATAAAAGAGCTAGGCAATACAGGGAGCAGCGGATTGTGTTATCACCACCGAGACTCAGTCAGCAAAACCCAGACTGTGGTACCAAGGTACATGACCTGGTTTATACACCTCCCAAAAAGAAATTTGCAAGAAAAAAGGATGGAGGAGAAAGAACTTATGTAGGAAACACATCAGCTCTATGCCATGTGGGCTGTCTTTGCATCTTGATTCAAGCAGCTAACTTGATTGGAGATACCAAGCAGCTACACACTGGCTGGACAGTTTATACCAGGAACAATTTTCTTTTCTTAGGTGTGAGGTTGGTATCGTCCTTATTTTTTTTTATTTTTTATTTTTTTGTGGTACGCGGGCCTCTCACTGTTGTGGCCTCTCCTCGTTGTGGCCTCTCCCCGTTGCGGAGCACAGGCTACGGACGCGCAGGCTCAGCGGCCATGGCTCACGGGCCCAGCCGCTCCGCGGCATGTGGGATCTTCCCGGACCGGGGCACGAAGCCACGTCCCCTGCGTCGGCAGGCGGATGCTCAACCACTGCGCCATCAGGGAAGCCCTGTCCTTATTTTTTAAAGAGTCCTTATCTTTTAGGTAAAATGTATGGATGAAGTGTTAAATGACCAGTGAAAGGGAGAGGTAGGGAGGAGACTAAAAGCTTGGCCGTGAGCCGTTAATTGGGACGTCGGGTGATGGGTAAATGGGGGCTCGTTATACTATTCTGTAGATTTTAAAAGTTTGAAGTTTTCCATAATAAATTTTTAAAATAAAATAAATGAAAAGGAAATATAAGTTATAACCACTCATATAACTGTAATGATTTTCAGGTGAAACAGATCTCAATGACGCAATAACAGAAGCAGGAAAGACTTACGAAGAAATTGCCAGTCTTGTGGCAGAACAGGTATTGACATAACCCCACAATTCCAATTAAGACTTTATGCTACCTCATCCACATATTTAATTTAAAACCTGTTTTAAGGCAAAGTTTCCAAATGGCTATTCTCTTCTATCCCTGTGTATCTTTGTTGATTACATTGGGTAATAGTATTTCTTAGGCCAAGCTAAAGTGATGGATAAATTCATCATCATGAAACCTAAATACCTTCCAGTGTTGATGGTTTGAATCCATTCTCAGCCATGAGGGGATTAAAACATACAGGAAAGCTTTGCTCAAGTCCCTGTTTGGACTCTTGCCCAGCCTGTCTGAGCCTTGGTTTCCTGGTCTGGTAAATGGCGATGGTAGCACCTACCTGGAAAGGATCTCAGGATCCAAGAGCTAATAAAGAGAAAGCCCCTGGTGCGGTTCCCGGTATGGAGCAGGTGTTTGTTATAGACACATGGCTTTCATTGGAGCTTTTAATAGCCTGATTTCAATTATGTTCATCGATAACCGATAATAAGTTTCCTTAAGGGGAATAACCATCCAAGTTGTTTCAAATCCCTAAATTTAAAAACCTTTTTTTCAGATGATGACTTGAAATATATGTTTGTATGCACGTACATTCATGTGGTCATTAACTACTCTCCTGATACTTGTTAAAAAAAAAAAAAAAGATACATTTTTAGAATTGTGCATACCATAACTATTAAAAATTAAATCTAGAAAAATTTAAAGTTGCCACTTTTAATGGTTACCACATTTTTAATGATTATTATTATTATTATTATTTTTTTTTTTTTTTGCGGTACGTGGTCCTCTCACTGCTGTGGCCTCTCCCGTTGTGGAGCACAGGCTCCGGACGTGCAGGCTCAGTGGCCATGGCTCACGGGCCCAGCTGCTCCGCAGCATGTGGGATCATCCCGCACCGGGGCACGAACCCGTGTCCCCTGCATCGGCAGGCGGACTCTCAACCACTGCGCCACCTGGGAAGCCCTTTAATAATTATTTTTATTCTCTGCTAAAATTTAGACATTAAACTATATAAGATCTTATTTGCTCGTATGTAAACGTACAGTATTAACCAGTTTTTTTTTTTGTCTCACAGTGTTGTATTTTGGGCCACCTCAAAATAGCTAATTTTACCAACCAACCTAAAAATTTTCTGTTTTATCATTTTCTTCACAACCTATGATGAGAGTATAGTTCTTGGGGATTATTTTCTTATAGGAAAACTAAGCTGAATGCTTGACACTCAGTAACTTAATGTAGTGCCTGGTGGATTTGGCTGATACAGTCCTCAGATATAACAGTTTTCTCTTCCTTGATTGTCTGAATTCCTCCGCCAATAATAACCAGTCTGTGTCTTGTTACAGCCAAAGAAAGATCTCCATTTCCTGATGGAATGTAATCATGAATATAAAGGTTTCCTTGGCTGCTTCCCTGACATTATTGGCGCTCACAAGGTAACTTGATCATAGAAGTTCACAGATGACATCCCGGGTGAATCAGAACCCAGGCGCACCGCCACCTGCCTGAGGCTGACCCTTCAGTGCCCCCCAGTCAGGAGCTGGTCTCTGAACCAGCTGGAACGGCTTGAAGTGTTTATAAATAGTGAGGTCCTAACATGTTTAGATACATGGATAGTTTTTTAGTTTCTCTTATTCCGTAAAAAGATTATTTTGAGAGAACCTAAAGTATGATAAATATTCCTTTATGGATATACTTAGGTCAGGTATCAAGCATAATCATCGTGGTGTTTGGTATTCAAGTCATTGTCAAGAGTGGTACTTCCCCTCATCAGTGAGACCCTGTGTGCTGGGTGGGCAGGTCCTCAAAGGTCCTTTCCTGTCCAGATGAAGTAAGTTGTTCTGTCCCCGAGCCTGACGAAGGGTCTCCCAATTAAAATCAAAATGGTCAATGTCAATTTTACATGTTTATATTAATAAAAAGGAAACTATATAATTCCCATCATAAAGGTTTTCTAAAACTAAATAAAAGATTGGTTTGGGGTGTCCTCAGATTTTGATTCTTGTTAATTTTTCTCTCTCTTTCAAAATCTGTGTACTAGTTCATTACTGTGGGTATTTTATCAACTGTAGTACTCTAGAGTATTGTGATATACTTGGGTTTATTAAGAGATTCTCTACAAAGGCCTGGTCTGTGATCCTAACAGTCCTGGCAAGTGGGCATTTTAGCATTTGGCTTTATAATTGAAGTATCATGAAGGGGTAGCATAGGTAAGTAAGCTTTATGCAACTTCAAATAGCTTAGTATAGAACTCAGAACATCTTCTTTATCCACTGATTCATCAACGGACACTTAGGTTGTTCCCATATCTTGGCTATTGTGAGTAATGCTGCCATGACCATGGGAGTGCAAGATATCTCTTTGAGATAGTGATTTTGTTTTCTTTGGATATATACCCAGAAGTGGAGTTGCAGGGAAAGTAGATCTTAAAAATTCTCATCACAAGAAAAAAAAAGTTTGTGACTCAGTGGGGTGATGGATGTTAACATACTTACCATAGTAATCGTTTTGCATTATAAATATGTATCAAATTCATGATGCTGTACATCTTAAACTAATACAATGTTATTTGTCAATTATACTGCAGTAAAACTGGCGGCGGGGGGAAAGAGGGATAAAATAAATAAAATGAAAATGAAAATCTCAGGAAACATCTGAGAACAGTTAGCATGTTGTAGGAGTTTGCACCTGCCATCCGAATTCTAGGCGGGGAGCCTGGCTAATACTCTCCAGACAGTGCCAGCAAGCAGTGCGCTGAGACGGGCGTGGGAAATGTTCGGCAACTTTTACACTTGTTTCCGTCTAAGTATTAATTTAAAATTAGTTCAGTGCCTCTTACAGAAATCACAGTAAAGCTTATGATCAGCCCACTTAGGCACCAGCTTATGAAGTATTCTACTTTGTAACAGAGACACAGTGCCCCAGTGCCTATGCTAGACTCACCTGGATCGGATGACTTCCTGAACCTAGTGCCTGTTTTCCCATCATGTACTACTCGTATCATGGCAGTGGCTTATACGTATTACAGAAGAGAGCGCTGTTTAGTTTTCTGCTGTGTGGTAGCATAAAATTGTAGCTTTCAGCTAAGTTATATTTTGCAAGAATAGCAACATTTTTGTCTCCAAGTGACTTATAGGAAGTTACATGTAGATGCTTACCTTATGTTCTTATTTTGTGGGGACATTTTCCTATTCAGTAGCAAGTCAGTTATAGAATATGTTAGCTTTGTTATATTTTAAACTAATAATTGATCTTTTTAGATTTGTTTTATTGATACCACTGCATTTTGTATTTCACAGGGAGCAATAGAAAAAGTGAAAGAAAGTGATAAACTCGTTGCAACCAGTAAGATCACCCCACAGGACAAACAGAACATGGTGAAGCGTGTTGGGACAATGTCTTATGCTTTGCAAGGTAAGAAGGAAAGGTCTGTGGCTAACTAGTGGAGGTTTTTTCCTCAGCAAATTTTCTATCTTCCTTGCTGGAGAGAAACTCAAATGTGAACAGCAGTTAAATTAATAAGAACTGGGCTTCCCTGGTGGCGCAGTGGTTGAGAGTCCGCCTGCCGATGCAGGGGACACGGGTTCATACCCCAGTCCGGGAGGATCCCACATGCTGCGGAGCAGCTGGGCCCGTGAGCCATGGCCGCTGGGCCTGCGCGTCCGGAGCCTGTGCTCCGCAACGGGAGAGGCCACAGCAGTGAAAGGCCCGCGTACCGCAAAAAAAAATTAATAAGAACTGATTTAAAATATCTTCATAAGCCTGTTGTTTGCAGGATCCCAGTGTTAATGAAAAGCTGTAATATTTATTTACTTTTTCATGCATTTACGTGACATAACTATGAATGACAGCTTGATTAAACCTGTACATTTTTATTATTTCTTGGAGACCTTGAAGATTCCTTTCATAACCTTTAATATCAGCCCCTATCCAGATTAGATTCCAGCGTTCAGCTTTCAGCAGCATGTAACCTCCTGAGACCATAGAATGTGAAGGGAGTTTGAACATAGCATTTTTGGCATAGTTTGACTGTAAATAAAGAGAAAATATTAATGTTTTGAGTGTTTTCCAGCAGATAGGAGCAGTGAATGGATTTTTCCTCTTTTGGTGGATGGATAGAACATACATGGGCAAAGGAGGAAGGGGAAGGATGTTCCAGTGTGAACAAAAGCACACAAAATAATGGTACCAGATTAGGTCATTGGCCTTTGGGAATGAAACACACTTGGAGAGTATTAGGGGAAAAATTCTGGTGATTGTGGAGGGCCTCGAAAGCCAGGCGGAAGAGTCTAGACTTGCTGTGGGCATTAAGAAGCCATTAAAAGGTTTTGATGGGGGCTTCCCTGGTGGCGCAGTGGTTGAGAGTCCGCCTGCCGATGCAGGTGACACGGGTTCGTACCCTGGTCCGGGAAGATCCCACATGCTGCGGAGCGGCTGGGCTCGTGAGCCATGGCCGCCGAGCCTGTGCGTCTGGAGCCTGTGCTCCGCAACGGGAGAGGCCACAACAGTGAGAGGCCCGCGTACAGCAAAAAAAAAAAAAGGTTTTGATGGAAAAATGAAACAAACAAAAAAGCACTGCTCAAGGGAGAGGGTTTGCTAGTGAGTGGGGGAGGGCGTGTGCAAATCAGGGGCTGACGTTAATCAGACAGCCCGACCAGAGACCTGACTCCTGCTGTCTGAGATTTTGAGAACCCGAAGAAGATGAGGTGCTAGGGGAGAGAATGAAGGGTATTTGCGGGCTTTTCTAAAGGACATCCTTCGGGACTAGGGAAGGTGTGGGAGAAGGGAAGAATGTGTGAAAGGCGTCCAGAAGTAAACAGGGAAGCCTGACTGAAGCTTTGGGCTTTGAAGGGTTTTGAACGGGGCAGTTGGTTTTGAACTTGTGTTTGGGGTTATCCAAATAAATAAACGAGAGGCTTTGTACAACTTTTGTAACAACATAAAACTCAGAACAGTGAGCTTTTTGTAGGAATTTATGCAGGCAGTTGGCTTTGTAGGTGTGGAGTATAAGTAAGGGAAGCCCTGATAAGGAGGCGTCTCCAGAGTTGGTGATGGGGTGACAGTGCTGAGAGGCAAAGTTAGAGACGGGATTCATTTGCTGAATCGGTACATTCAGCAAACAGGAAGGATGGGCGTGTGACCCTCTGCCTGGAGAGAGCCTGAGTTCTGGCAGCCCTGGTGCTCAGCGGCACCAGGCTCCACTCTGAAGAGGGCCTTGCTCACGTCTCACTCCTCTGCCCAGGTTTTCAGAGTCCCTCAGGAGACCTGCCTGGGCAGTCTCTGTGCAGGAGGGGACATGGCAGCCAGCGGGTGCCTCGCTAGGTCCACTGTAAACAGACTTGACGTTCTGAGCTGCAGCCGCCTGTAGACGGTGAGACCAAGTCGGTTTCCTGCTCAAACAGGAGTTGCCATTTGGGTGATTATCTATATTGGGCCTTATAGGATTTTATTAACGTGCCAATCAACAGTAATTGTCCATCTACTGAAGAGCATTGTTTGCCATTAACTGTTCAAATTGTTTTTCTAGGCTCTTTCTAGCATTTTGTCAGGAACTGTCACGGGCCAACCGGATTAAATCGGTTGATGATTAATCATAACCAAGCAGAGACACCAGTTGTGGCCGTTTGAAGTCCGGGGGGCACTGACTGTTGTCTTGGTTTTGGTTGTAGCTGAGATGAATCACTTCCACAGTAACCGGATCTATGACTACAACAGCGTCATCCGCCTGTACCTGGAGCAGCAGGTGCAGTTCTACGAGACGGTGAGTCGGCCCTGCTCCCAGGCCTCTGTGCACACGGGGAAGGCAGGGTTCCTGCTCACGTACGTTGACCCTATGAAGTTAATCTGCTTGTATTTTTTAACCCTAACTAATAAACCAAAGGTGGCTAAATATTGGGCAGGGGTTTTTCCAATCTCTTTTAATCAAATCCGCCTTTTCCTTTGAATAACACTGGGTTAAAAGGGGGTTTATTTTTTTAAGAAGAAGATTATTGGATGCTGGTTGTGAGGCCCCAAGAAGCCCTTATTGTGTGGTCCCTTTCCCTCCCTCCAGCCCCTCTGTGCACAGGGAACACTGTGAATGAGATGAGGTCACCCTGCCGTCCCTGCCGGCTCTCAGCTGGGGAAGGAGCCTGGCACCATTGCAGGACAGCACAGACTGGCTTTGTTTGTGAGTGAGGTTTTCGCAGTGTACCAGAGGGATCTCAGAAAGAAGACGAAAACGAGAGGGAGGGTGAAACCATAGATATTTTCACTCAGGAACCAGTAATGAAAATGTTAACTTTTGTGCCTCAGCATAGCAATTCTGTTATTTACCAGAGTGTACAGAAAACAGAGATCTGGCATGTATTGAATAAATGGAAACTCAGACATCGAAGACAAGTTCTGTAACTTACACAGTGACCGTGTGTTGGCTGCCATGTTTCTTACTAAGTTTTCCACTGTTTCCATGGTGTCATCTCATGTATGTTCAGGGATAATGATAGGCAAGCCCCAGGCCCACATCCATGCACGCGTCATCTTATCTTTGGGTGGACACTGCCGCACGTGTCTCTCCAACAGTCATTCTTGGAAGGGAGCTGTGGCTGATGTGCTCTGTGCATATTGTCCACTGCGTGTTGGAAACAGTTGGTTTCAGAGACGAGCTGAAGGCGCATCCTGTCTCCACACTGTGTAGCAGCAGCTGGGCCCCGTGGGGAGCCGCTCGTCCGCCGAGTCTCAGGAGTTCACAGGTGTCCGCGAGGGCAGGGGAGTCTGGGCCAGCACGGAGACCGGATCCCCCGGATCCCTGGAGGACAGGCGGATGGTCTAGGAACGATGCTGCACAGCGTGGCAGCAGCTGCGCTGTGGGAAGCAAGGAGCGGGGCTTCCTGCAAGCCGGGCACCACCGCGACCGGGGTTTAGGAAGGCCTCTCCACTGCCCGGAGGCTGGGTTGGTGCTGGAGAGACTAGGAGCATCGACCAGTTCAAGGATTTGAAACTTTTGCCATGTTTAACTCAGAAGACGTGGAAATAATAGAGTGCCGTGAAGTCACGGTGGGGGATGTCTCACAGTTGTTCTGTTTTTCACCAGATTGCGGAAAAGCTGAGGCAGGCCCTCGGTCGCTTCCCGGTGATGTAGAACAGAACGAACGTGAAGAAACGCCGAAGTGCTTCCTTCTGACTTGGGGCAACGCAATTTAATTTTCTCCCTCCATCATCCAAAAAGAAAGAAGGAAAACCAAAAAGAAATAGAGTTGGAAAAAACTGCATTTCCTTTAAGCGCCTAAATGCATCAGTTCTTTAGGGATAGTCTTTTGTTCACTTCCACATCCATTATTTAAACCAATGGAAGGAAACTGTCTATTTTGGGAAAGTACTTAAAGTTTGTCAGAATTTTGAATGGAAAATTAGGGGTTTCCCCAAGGATATTTTACATAAAAATGTAATCGATGAGTCACCCACGACCTTCCAGTTCTTACCCAATGTCAGATAATTACTAATTGCTTTCTTAAAAATAGGAAATATGCCAGAGTAAAAAATATATATGTTTGTATATTTTTATAACTCTTTTCAGCCCTTTGGGATTCCTGTCTATTTAGGAAGATCTACATGCCTTTCGCTGAGATATTTATGACTCAAGTGCTTACATTTCCTGGAGAGAGAAAGCAAAGAGGGGCTCCCGGGGCTGCGGCCCCTCATGTGCCCGTGACGCACGTGTCCCTTCAGAGGACAAAGCTTGGCCGAACCCCGGGATCAGAGCTCCTGTGCCCACTACCCTAAAGTGCCGTCTGCTGGGAGGAGCGCCTCCCTCCTCAGGCTTCTTCCCGAGCCCCGGTAAGGCTGGAAGAATTCACCGAGAAAGCTGGGGACGCCCTCTGCCTCTGCTCCCGGGGAGGGAGCGGCCGTGCTGACCCTGCACCCGGGAGGGCCGGCCCTGTGGGCAGACGTACCTCCCGAGCTTTCCACTCATTTTTAAGTCTCGAGGTGTTCGGTGAGACCTCGTGAAACATGCCAGGGAAAGCGAGATTTGCCGCTTGACCTGATTTAGACTAGCGGGCCAGTGGGAATTATCTGAAAAGATAAAGCACAGGTTAGCAGACCTCTCCCGGCCCCCCAAATGGAAGGAGTTTAGGGGCTGAGGAGGGCGGCAGCCCGCATAATGTGCGGTCATCCCAAGCTTTTACGTTTGAGAAAAAGCACAGAGCTATGTTATTCCCGACGGTACCCTAAACTTCAGACAGAATTTTCCTGATCACTAATACTTCCCTTAATGGCATAAAGCCAAACAGGATCTTTGCAAAGCGTCAGCTTTAACTCTGGACACTCGCAGACACAGTCTCACTCCTGCAGATGTCGGCGTCCTGCACAGCTGCCTTACTGCATCCTCTCCACCTGCTTTCACTCTTCTGACCTGATAGTTACATGATAGAAAATGGAAATTTTGGGCCAGCACAAATAAAGTGAAACCAAAAAATAAATACCAGAGGAAAACAAATGAACAGGAATATGAGAACTTCTTGCTCTTCAATATCACGGGTTTTTTGTTAATGTTTTATAAGAAATTTTCCCTACTTGATTTTTCTTTTATAAAATCTCATAGAACAGTGTTTATGTTACAGCCATTTAATGTATGTACAAATTGTAAAGAATATGTATAAATGTTTTACACAAATGTAAGAGCATGTAGAAGCCAACATATAAATAAATTGTTAAAAAACTGTACAGTAAATTCTCAAGCACTTTTTCAAAACGCTTTTTGGTGTTTTCGTGTGATTTTTTTTTTTTTTTTTGATAATTGTTTCTTGTTGCCGGCTGCTGAAAAGAGTGCAGGCAATGAGTTTTGCCCTAAAACCTATTGCTCTTGACATGAATTAATAATGCTAGTTCCTTAAATCAGAGTTATCAACCTGGGAAGCATGTCACAGTCACCTGGAGAGCAGTAAGAACACTGCTTACTGCTGCCCAGTGTGTTAGGGTTCTCTAGAGACACAGCACCTACGGGGTGTGTGTATTCATTCTTTACGTGAGGTTTACTTCTCTTGATACTCCATATCTTAATTCTGTGGTGTAAATTCCGTCACCTTGTCCTTCAGGGGTGTCCAGGGAGGGGCTGTGGCTCTGCAGCTGTCCACTGGGGGGGGCGGTGTCTGCACATCGGGCAGAGCCCAGGCCTGTCTTCTCTTCCTCGGCCGCTCATCGCGGGGAGCTCCCCGTGAGGCCTTAGGTGCGGGCTGGGAGGAGAAGGCAGTGTTGCGGGAGTGGGGGCCACGGCATTCGGCCACTTCCTCGTGTAACTTGAGCCTTCAGGGCCTTTAGCTATCACAGAAGAGCTTTAATTATAGAATAATTTATAATTTTTATAAATCTTGACAATGTAAAACTAGTAGATAAATGTCTGGAGAGGAGAGGTAAAGGCATGGTGGAGGAAAAGGTCAGTCCACTTGTCGATCGTGTGACACTGGTTGCCCATCCCCAGAAGCACCAGGTCCAGGACGTCAACCCCCTGTAAGGTTTGCAGGTGTTGAGGTCACCAAGAAACACACAACTCACACAGGCTCTGGATGGAATGTAAAGAAGAGACAGAGTAAGACCAGCCTCAGTGATGAGCGTTGGTCCCCATGACCAGTGGGAGATGGTCTGTACCCATCCCTCTACTGCAGCAGGTGACGGACTCCAACCCTCCTCACTGGGAACAGCTGGAGCAGTGGGACTGGCCAGGCGATTAAGCAGAACAAAGAAGCACACGTCCAGCCCGGAACAGGGTGAGATATTCCTGAGTAAAGAGGCTTGCCCAGGCTCTGAGGGCTCTTTATCTCCATGTATGGCAACGTTCCAGGCTCACTCTCTTGTGGCCATGCAGGAGTGGAAAGACTGTGCCCGGGAGACTCTGCCTTTCCCCACACTCCTGTCCACATCCGCAGTGGAGGGACTCGAGATCCTGTCTTAAAGGTTGGGAATCCAAACTATGAATGTCTATTGTTTAAAGTAGTAAAAGCACTCGAGTGACTATGTTTATGGCTGAGTAATTGCTGAGTGGAACTAATGACAATAATGAGGGAGGAAGGTACTTTTTTCCTATGTGTGTTTCTTAATTTTTTTCAGCCTGTTTGATTTAAAATCCTTTTCTCCAAGAAAGTAAGAAGAATTTGAGTTCCTTCCCCAAGGTCCTCTTGCTCTCCAGCTGGCTTTGCCAGCTATGCCAAGAACGCAGAGTCCTCACTGCTTTTCACCTAGCCTGATGGTCAGCACTGTTTGCAGCGAACAGCCTTGGTGGATGAGATAAAGGTCTAGGAAGAAGAGCAGGTGTTCCTACTGCTTGCTATAAAATGCGGGTTTCCCAAGCTCCAGGTTCCTTTCCACAAGAAGGCGTCCCTCAGGCGCCCCCTAGTTGCCCCTGATGGACTTGCAAGGCAGGAAGGGGAGAACCAGCCTGTGAGCTGAAGCTCCCCGGCCGGCTGTGCCGCTGGAAATTGAATTACCCATTGTCTCCGACTCAGGGGTTTCATTCTTCTGCGGGCATCCATGAAACAGCAACAGACTAACTAATTTGCTTGTAAATAGAACAAAATCAAATCCCAGACCCAGCAGTTACTTCTGTAGGAAAACTTTTTTTTAAAATTTATTGAAGTATAGTTGATTTACAATGTTGTGTTAATTTCTGCTGTACAGCAAAGTGATTCAGTTATACATATATACATTCTTTTTCATATTCTTTTCCATTATGGTTTATCACAGGATATTGAATATAGTTCCCTGTGCTGTACAGTAGGACCTTGTTGTCTGTATATTTTATATACAGTAGTTTGCATCTGCTAACCCCAAACCCCCAGTCCATCCCTCCCGCACCCACCTCCCCCTTGGCAACCACACGTCTGTTCTCTATGTGAGTCTGTTTCTGTTTTGTAGATAAATTCATTTGTGTCATATTTTAGATTCCACATATAAATGATATCATATGGTATTTGTTTTTCTGACTTCACTTAGTATGATCATCTCCAGGTCCATCCATGTTGCTGCAAATGGCATTATTTCATTCTTTTTTATGGCTGAGTAGTATTCCATTGTATATATAAACCACATCTTCTTTATCCGTTCATGTGTCTGTGGACATTTAGGTTGTTTCCATGTCTCAGCTATTGTGAATAGTGCTGCTATGAACACTGGGGTGCATGTATCTTTTTGAATTATAGTTTTGTCCAGATACATGCCCAGGAGTGGGATTGCTGGGTCATATGGCAACTCTAGTTTTAGCTTTTTGAGGAACCTCCATACTGTTTTCCATAGTGGCTGCACCAATGTAAAACATTTTTAAAAACAAAGAATAAGAAACCCAATCAAAAAATGGGCAAAAGACCTAAACAGACATTTCTCCAAAGAAGACATGTAGATGGCCAAGAGGCACATGAAAAGATGTTCATCATCGCTAATTATTAGAGAAATGCAAATCAGAACTACAATGAGGTATCACCTCACACTGGTCAAAATGGCCATCATTAACAAGTCTACAAATAACAAATGCTGGAGAAGGTATGGAGAAAAGGGAACCCTCCTCCACTGTTGGTGGGAATGTAAATTGGTGCAGTTGGGAACAAACTACAGTTTTAGCAAAGCAGAAGGAGATTTTTTCCCTAGCTTTATTGAGCTATAATTGACATATAACCTTGTGTGAGCTTAAGGTGTACAACGTCATGATTTGATATGTGTGTATATCTGCAAATGATTGCCAAGCTTAGTAAGGTTAGTGAACACATCGATCGCCTCACATAGTTATACTTGTGCGTGTGTGAGGTGAGAAGTTTTAAGATCTACCCTCTTACATAGCTTTCATATATATAACACAGTATTTTAACTGTACCCATGCTGTGTGAATGCTGTTGACAATTCAAAGGCCAACAGTGGGTGAGATTTTTTAGCTTCTGAGTCAAGACTAAGTTCAAAGGTCTTTAGGTGGGAATACACATCCGTATCTTAAGCCAAAAAAAAAAGTGATAAAGTTCAATTAAGCAAATCAGTTTGTAGGATTTTCAGAACTCTTTGAGGGGGGGAGAGAGAGAAATGTGTGTACCATGAAGCAGGAACCTGGGCCATGCACGACCAACTGCTTTTAAGTTTGAAGCACTGGTGTTTTTGGTTTTGGGATTTTTTTAATGGTTGAGGGCTTCTCACCTGGCTCATGTCTGGGAGCTGCCCTGTAGAGGGGGTGCCTGGAGCAAAGTTGGGGAGGCCCAGGGGGTGGGGTTGGTGGTGAGTCATCAATTCCAGAGAAAAGCCACCGACATAACTGAAAATGATGTTGGTTCACCAGAAAGCCAGAGTCCTGCACTTCTCTGGGTATAAAACAGTGTCGGGGCATGTGGTGGTGAGCATGGACATGGCGGCCGCCCACGGCCAGGTGCCTGGGCCCAGAGGGAACACATAGCCCTGCCACTTGTCCTGAGAGCATCGGTTCTCAGTCATAGGTAACATTGCCCTCAGGAGACATTGGCAGTTCCTGGGGACATTTACTGAGGACTTACTGTCATCTGGTGGGTAGAAGCCAGAGCGACTGCTGAACACCCTCCAATGCACAGAACAGCCCCCATGAAAAATTATCCACCCAAAGTGTCAACGGTACGCAAACGGAGAAACGCTGCTTTAAAGCAGACGCAACTGTGATTTGCCTTGGGACCGATAGGTGTTTTCAGGACACAGAGATGGCACTCAACAAATGCATGTGGATGAGGATAAAAACCTATTATCAATAAAATCTAGGAGTGCCCAGGGTAGTGCTGGAATAGAGCGTGCCCAGAGAGGCTTTAAGGCCGAGAATGCAAAACCTGAACCAGGAAGCAGCACATGGGCTGAGACTGAGCTTCTCCAGTGGTTCTTTGGGGGTAAGACGATGAGTGATCTTTATATAAGATTACATTTTTCTGAGTTTTTTAACGATGATCTTGTATTATAATTCAAAACAATGTAGTGAACCACATGGTGGCTCTAGCCAACACTGCTGTATGCTATACCAGAAGGCTGTCAAAGAGAGTAGATCCAGAGAGTTCTCATCACAAGGAGAAAGTTTTTTTTCTTTTCTTTTTATCCTATCCATATGAGATGATGGATGTCAGCTGAACCTATTATAATCATTTCATAATATGTGTAAATCAGGCTGTACACGTCAAACTTATACAGTGATGTGGGTCAATTATTTTTCTATAAAACTGGGAAAATGAATAAAAATGTATTTGACATTACTAAAAAAAATTTTTTTTAAGCTGTTAGAATGATCTAGTTTCCTAAACCATCTGTTTCCTGGGCAGTATTAGTACCACCCATTAGAAATGGGCTGATTCTCGCTGTATGTGCAGACCTCAGTTCATCTGCTAGTTCAACCTTGTGAGGTGGGAATCATCGAAAATTTGAAGACCTTCCTCCTGGTGAAGGAAACCCTTGGTAACGGAAAGAGGTCTGAATTATGAGTCGGATCCCTGGGCTGTGTCTGACACATCTGTCACCTTGAACAAGTCATGTGAGCTCTCTTGGACCCTAGTCCCCTCAGCCACAGAGTGGCTGGGCTAAGAACAGATGTGTCCCAGAGCCCTTCCCAGCCCTGGGCCCTTCTTGAGTCGCCCACACGAGGGCAGGGTGTGGGCGTGGGCCCACAACCCCGTGGCTTCAGTGGGGTCAGCCACCCCTGGACTGGCTCCCGAGTGACCCTTTGGGACCCAGTCCCAGTGAGTTTAAGGGCAGAGCAGCGTGTGTCCCAAACTTCATCACTCATCAACCCTGCCAATTCAAAAGCAGGACCTGGCCCCAACTTCCACCTGCTGCTCTAGGCACATCTCACCTGGCAGGAGACAGAGGTGAGCTCATGAGCAGATGCGATCCAGGGTGAGTGTCGGATTACCCTCTTTTTTTCCTACAAACCTTCTTGATCTCAAAGTGGTCAGCCAGCGCGAATCGACTCCACAGCAGTTGGTGAGGGGAGGTGCAGATGTCGATTCTGTCTTCTGTAATGGTCATTGTCACTGTCGTCACACATGGGTCCATTGAAGTGCAGGAGTGACCCCCCTCTGCCCCATACCTGCCAAGCACGTTCTGAGTTCCGAGCATCAGTCAGCACTCACTCGCGCCCTTTGCCTCGACAAACCCTGAGCCTTCATGAAATGATGAGCCTGTAAACTAATGAGGGAGTTCTGTAATCTTTCTGTTTCCTAGTGTGGGCGTTAGTTTGGCTACGAGAGAGGAGACTGGTTGTCTCCAAGGCTTTAAAAGTTATTGCTGGTGCTTCGGCATGCAGCTTCCTTCTAAGCAGCACTGTCTCTCAGAGAATCTTGGAGACACTGTGAGCTTATTATTTGAACATTAAATCCAATATCATGTGATGCACTTTGGCTGGAAAGCTAACGTGAGGCATGTGACAGGCCTGGAGTGAGGCCTGCGGCCTTGTTGAAATCGAGCCCGCGGCTGGGGGCAGGGCCCATCCCTCCTGCCGGCCGAGCGGTCAGCTCACCGCTTCTCACTCCCGCTGCCTAATGTGGATTGTTCTTTAAATCGATTCTGTTCTCCGAGTGGCACCCATACGTTTTTGGCTAATAGTGACTTTCTATTTTGCTTTTTAGCCATCAGATGTAGCTCATTCTCAAGTGAAGAGGGGAAGGGGCGCAGTTAATAACGGAAAGTCTGGACTCAGGGCTGCCCCTGGAGTTGCACGTAGGATGTCCCCTTGGTCCAGGTCAACCTGCTCCCCAGCTCCTTCCCACGCAGATACAGAAACATCTCAGGCTGCATTCAGTTCACTCCTTCGTTTAATAACGTTGGCTGCTGTGATTACTGATTCACCTGGACCTCGAGGAGATGCTGTGCCTTAGCCCTCGAGGACCTCGGTCAGGCCAAGGGACAGCAAGCAGAGAGGCCGCAAGCAGGGAGAGCAGGCTGGACGCACAGAACCGAAAGGCTGTGAGCAGAGGGACGACACATGGCCCGGCTCCGGGCTGACCACCCCGGCCTTGCTTCTGCAGTAACCGGAGCTCTGAGTGGACTTGCGTTTTTGACACTCCCTCCAGTCCAGACGGGAGACTGGTCGTGGAGGACGCGCGTGAGCCCCTGCTGAGGGGGTGCCTTTCTGAGGACCCTGCCAGATGCCTGAGGCAGGATGTCGTCCCACTGCAGCTGCTGCCTCTCTGACCTATTCCCAGCCCCGTGTGAGTCCTGGGAATCGTTTGGCCCATTGATTTCTGCTGGTTGCATCACTGTTCTCACGTGGTGTCCTCACAGGGGCGCGTGGGGCAACGTTCAGCGAGAGCCTTGTCTCTAGGGGCTGGAGACAGCTAACAGCTGCAGCCGTTCTGCAGCTCTCCAGAACACAGTCTTTCTCTGTAGCTCCCTTCTCTCCTGAACTCCGCCCGTCTAATCCTAGCAGCCTTCCTCTCCCAGAACTCTGATCTGTCTCTTCAACTCAGTGAGACCACAGAACTCTATGTGGTTTCCCCCTCCCTGTACTGAGCCTAGAATCTGCATTCAGGCAGAATTTGGGGCCATAACGGGGCTCACCTATTTCTCTTCTCTCAGTGGTCAGAGTCCCGTGATGCCTGTTGTCTAAAGTCTGAACCCATTTTTCATATATTCTGTTTTTCTCTATTTAAGGAGAGGTAACCTGCCCTCTGTTACTTCATCAAGGCTGGAAGTGGAAAGCCTGTCATTTATTTTTAGAGTCTGAGGTGAGGGTAGTTCCCCATCCACGGAGAACATCTCAGCACACGTTCCTCAAAACGTACTTTAATTTTCAGCCATGTTCTAGCGGTCCCTGCACGTTACACCTTCATCATCATTTTGTTCTCATCTTCCTCTGCGCCCGCTGAGGGATCACGCTTCCCCATCTCCGTAGAATTAGACATCACTGTGTGACTTGCTTTAGCCACAGAAACGTAGTTGGGAGCATCGAGGACACTTCCTACTGCTCATCTCTCAGCTCCTATTTTCCGTCATGCTATGACAGCGGGAGTAAGTGTTGACATGAGGGGGAGGAAAAGTTGAAGCACACAGAGGAGAGGTGGCCTGGAGAGCGCTGGGACCCACAGCAGAATTTGCACGAGCAAGGAGGAGACTCCTCCACGTGGAGCCACTGAGGTCTGGAGCTGTTTTTTGTGCAGCATGAACTACACCAGCCTGTCCTGCCTGAGATAATCCCTCTTTATTGAGCCGGAATATGCGTCCACCCTGACCCTAGACACGTGTCTACAAATATGTTGGTTTAATGAAGCAGGAGTTTTTGAAAACGTACCATTTGGAAAACTATCAGTCCACCGGAAAATGAGGAGCCAGAGGAAGCAAAACCAAGCAAAACTGCAAAAGGAAACAGACCATTGTTTTGAGATTGAGTTCTTTGGTTGATGTGTTTAAATCACTTCCAGACGGATCAATCCATCGTAATTCAGAAGGATTTCTACTTCCCTTGCCACAAATCTAAACAGAATGGAAAACAAATTAGCATAAACTATAGGTATTTGTCTACAACAGGAGACTTGACCCTGGTGAACTGAAATTTTTCTGTGAGGCACCATCTGTCTTTGACCCTCTTCTATTACATGAGGTTAGCTTTGCCTTTTTCAGGTGCCAGAGGAAATGCCTTCGTGGTTAAGATTTACTTCCCAACCACCTGTAGAGGTGCTTTTCCCCCCAGTTATATTGAGATATAATTGACACGTAACATCGTATGAGTTTAAGGTGTACAGCAGAATGATTGATAAACGTGTATATTGTGAAACCATCACCAAAATACGTTTAGCTAACATCCATCACCTCACATAGTTACCAATTTGTTTTTTATTTTTCTTGTGATGAGAACTTTTAAGAGATACTCTTGATAGCAGCTTCTTCTAACTTGCTTCCAAAAGAGGAATTCTTAACCTTTGGTCCATATATTACTGGGGTGCGTGTGTCAGTGAATCGCATGCGATTGTAGCATATTATGTGTGTATTTTACATTTTTTCTGGGGAACAGGATTTGCACCTCTCATCAGATTCTTAAAGGTCTAGGTGACTCACTTTAAAGACAAAATCAATTTCCTCACCTAAACAGAATCTCATCTCACATTTCATCAGCCAAGTCCTGTTCTTTTTCTTGTAATTGCTTCTCCTTCTCTTTCGTTTTTCTTATAATACGGGAAATGAAGGAATGTCCTGAAGAGGGAGGGATGAGTAGTTTCACAAGTGGACGGGAGGTAGTTTCCACTTAGCCGTCGAGGTTCAGGCTGATCACCCAGGTCAGCTGTCTGAGCGGGACACAGGATTTTAATCCGAGCCATCGTCGTGCAAAGTCCTCAGGGGCTCTTGAAACTCAGAACCACCGTGGTAGGTGATGGCAGAGCAAAGACCTACTGTCACCCTTTGGCCAAAGGAGGGGAGAAATGGAAAGTCACCAAGCCTTGAGGAGAGAGGAGAGGAAGTCCTTCCTCTCACAGCTGACTGCCCTATTTGGTTCAGTGTGGAGTTTTAGATTTTTGTATAAAGCGTTTTGGAATGGGCAGAAGTTGTGGCAGAGAGAATGAAAAGAGAGGAGAGAGGAAGTTATAAATATATCCTCACTACTTCCCGGCGAGTCCTGGCACTGAGAGGCAGAGAAAGCTTATTAGACTAACTGTGAGCAAACTTCCGGATAGAAAGAGACTGAAAAAGTCTGGCTGTCCAGTCAATATTATTGTCTAAATAACTACGTGCGGGCCCCTGGGGGTCCGCAGGGCATCAGGAGGCAGCAGGCAAGTCCAGCTGAAAATAGCCACTGTGACTGAAGACCCTCTGTTCCCTTGGAGGTGACTTCGGAGCCTTCTGCCCACACATCACAAATACGCCTAAAAACAAAACACTGGGACATTTTCGTAGTACAAGAGCCATGTCCTCATGGAGAATCGAGCAGAATACCTCTTCTAATCTTCAAGTCATATAATGGTATCTGTCAATTCTATCTCAATAAAATAGTGGTGGGGAAACTTAACTACAAAGACATTTCCTCTGGCACTAAAAAAATGCAGAGCTAACCTCATGGAAAAGAAGAGGATCAAAGACAGATGGTGCCTCACAGAAGAATCTCAATTCACCAGGAAGCCACAGAAGTAAGGACTCCTAAGATGGGGATGAGCCAGGTGACCTGAGGTGACAGCTCCTTTATTCTTTCTATTGTGCTCACTAAACCGTGGCAGGTCCATTTTTAGTTACCGTTTTTTGTCACGTCTTACGTAGATTCGTGTTCACTTTTGTGGTTGAAATAGTCACACAGCTTGATCTGCAAAAATGCTGTGATATTTTTTCGGTTGCTGTCAGCTTTTTATGTGACTCCCCCTTTTTCTTCTACACTCCCTGTGGAAACCTGTCCATGGGGACAGCGACAAGTTGGCCTCCAGGCTCCAGAGCTATGCTGAAAATACCGGTGATCTGTGCGTTTCTCAGCAGACAAGGAAAACCACCTAAGCCTGCTAAATTTGTCAGCAGCCTAGTGGAAAAACAAGTTCACTCAAATAGATAAAATATGAAATTAGAGAGTCAGAGGCAGTGTAGCCAACAGAAAAAACTGTGGGTGAGAAGTTTGGAGACCTGGTATCTAATAGCAAGTCCTATCGGGACTTCAGTATTCAGTGAGCAAGTCACTTTCCTGTCCTTTCTATTTCACCATGATTGCCTTGGGAGGAGATACATGACATAAGGAAAAATTAAAATAATTTATAACTTTCTAGGCAGCATTAAGCCTTGTGCTAAAACAACAAGACAATCAGATGCTGGCTGTGCTAGACATGGCAGACATTGCTGGTCATCCAACCCAAAACCTGTTCCTTCCCAGCCCCTTTCTGTCTTGTCCATTTCAACTGAAGAGACTGGAAAAGTCTCTATTGTAGCTAATGGGGTTCACGTGACACAGCTCTGACCAGTGAGTCTTAAGTGGAAATTTGTTCAGGGTGTCTGGAGAAGCTTTTGCCGTTTTTTGTTTTTTGTTTTTTTCAATAAAAGGGACACATGCAGCTGACCTAGATTCCTCTCTTCTTTCTACCTTGAATATTGGTGCAATGCCTGGAGCTGAAGCAACCATTTTGTGATTGTGAGACAACAGGGCAACACGTTAAGAATGATGGAAGAGAAAGAAGGACCTTGCCTTGATCTTTGATGACATTGCTGAGCTGCTACCCCAGCTCTAGATGACCTACCTTGAGACTTCTTGTTTATTTAAGACTTTTATAGTTGAGTTTTCTCTTACTTCCAGCCAAAGCATTCCTAAGTACCTATGATACACTGGCTATAATACGTTGTTACTAAGAGATTTAACTAAGTTAATTTTATTCGAAAGGGAATCACCATGTAGTAATTTAATTTTTAAAACTATATAAAAAAGCAAAATTTAAGAGCAAATTTTTTTTAATTTGTATTTTGATAATTTTTAAGCATTCAGAAAAGTTGAAAGAACAGTTTATTTTAGATGTATATTTTATTTGTAAAATTTGTATTTTATTTAAGTTATATTTTATTATATTTTTAATTCCATTAAAAATTTATATTTTGAAAGTTTTCAAATATACAGAAAAATAGAAACATAAAGAAAGTATCTCCTTTCTCACACTTCCACAGGATGGGTTCAGTATCCAGCCTCTGCCTGCATCCCTCCAAGGATGGGGAGCTTACATTTACACAGGCAGCCTTTTTAAAAAAACACACACAGAAAAGACAAAACTATTACACACATCTAGTTGCTATAAAGGTCTTCTGGATGTGGAACCAAAACTCACCCCTCTGTAACTTTTTTCTCCGCTCTCTGGAGTGACAATGTACAAATCTTACTATTAAACACTTGGCATTTTCTCCATCGATGGGTCTTGTACCAGTGGTCCCCAGCCTTTTTGGCACCAGGGGCCGGTTTCGTGGAAGACAGTTTTTCCACAGATGGCGGGGGGTGGGATGGTCCAGGTGGTAATGCGAGCGATGGGGGGCGAGCGTTAGGACCGCTACCGGTCTGCTGCCCCGGGGGTTGGGGACCCCTGTAGTAACCCACTCAGCAAAGGGGTATTTCTGGAGAAGAGTCAAGGATAGAAGGGGAAACAGGCCTCCCCATCCTGAAGTGGGAGCCCATTCGGGAGGCCTGCTCTTCCTCTCGTGCAGGAACGCTGGGGAGGAGGGGCTTGGCAGCCATGCCCCCGCCCCCCCGCCCCCGCTCATCTCAAGCTTCGCCGTCAGAGCTTGTTTAGGTGGCCGGACAGCCAGATTATTCATTAGTCTGAGCAATCATCCCACCCCTGGTATGTTCTCCCTGAGTGTGGAATTGAACTGAACAACGGACCAGCAGGCCCTGACTGTTCTTGGCATGGGAAAGGCCCCGCCCCCGACCTGGAACAGGTGTGCCTTGGGTTGTTTTTACAGTTGGGGCGCTGGGTGCGGCCCAAGGCCCGGCTGGCAGCTGGCACACCTGTGTGTGGAGCTTGGTCTTGGCCACAGGAGTGAATAAAGCTCCCTGACCCCCAGGGCCGCAGGTGCCCCCACGAACCGTCTTTGTATCCACCCATCTAACATCAGGGGCCGCTGGCTTTCAGTAGGAGACCAGGAGGAAGGGCAGGCGCCACACAGACACACGCGAGATCCTGCATCACTGCGGCTGCTGGCGCTGCGGAGCTCGCCACGTCTGCGGGGTCGCCCAGCTGCTGGGCACACTCTGCTGGGCGTTCAGTTGGTGCCTGGGAGGCTCGGGTGCAGCCCTCCAAGAGGTCATGGTCTTGGGTTGTGAGGAAAGCTGATGAGAGCCTGGACCCAGGTATCCCGACCTGAGGTCGTAAGTCCAGTCGTGTGTGTGTGTGTGTGTGTGTGTGTGTGTGTGTGTGTAGATACACAGATCGGTGCCTCATGCTCCTCGTTTACAAAAGAAAATTCCTTCATAAAATGAACTTCGAGGCCGCCCCCCTATTAATGGTGCCCAACACCCGCCACGCAGCCCAGGCCAGCAGAGCCAGGCAAGCTTCCCCGGGGAGCTGAGCCAGGTGACTGCAGACCTCACCTGCACCGCGGGACTTCCCAACCCCGGCAGGATGGACAGCGGCCAACACACAGCTGTTTCTGTGATGGTGACACCGGAGAGCTAGAAAGGGCCTCACAGCTGGGCAGCCCTGTTCTCCTGGGCGGGGGGCTGCCGGCCACAGAGAACACAGACCAACCTCCCACTCCTCCCATGACTGTGGCTGCTCTGTCTTTCTCTTGTGTATTTCAGTTCTAGCCTCTGGGAACGAAAGGGAAGGCCTGTATCACCCGAGCTGCCGTTGGCCCAGCGTCTGCGTAAGAGGCTCAGTTTCCCGGCCGGCTCCACACAGGTGTCCACATGTCCTTCATTCCCTCACTCAACAAGGACTCCAGGATGCCAGGTGCTGGACGTCCAACAGTAAGTCTACAGACGTGGCCCTGAAGCCTGCGGGACAGTGGGAGAGCGGGGTGGTGACTAACGCCAGCGTAGTCCCGCCGCGGGGCAGGCGCTGCCCCACGCCCTTTACATGTATCTTAATGCCCACAGTGTCCTTCAGTCTCACATATAAAACGTGAGGAATCTGAGGCAGCAAGTTACGTATTAAATTGCTCAAGGTCGCCCAGCGTGGAAAGCGTGGCTCCAGGATTCAAACCCAGGCCGTCAGGCTGCCGAGTCCTGGCGTTTAACTCCTACAGGATTCTGTCGGAGTGACAGTAACCAAGTAAAGCACAGATGTGTGAAGGATTCAGACAGGAATCCCTGCTACCGAGGGAAAGAATAGGGACACCTGCTAGGGAGGGTAATAGTGTGGTGGACTCCTCCTGAGGGGTCCCGTGGAGGCTGAAGAAAGCAAGCTGAGAGGGACGCAGACGGTGGACGACAGTTCACACTGGCTCCTTGACTTGGGGCTTGGCACGGTCGGGGGACCGCTCGAGGGTGGCATGCCTCCTCGGTGGAGGAGGGGCATGGGTGGGAGGACGGCAGGGGCAGAGGGGGGACCACACTCAAGTGCCGTCAGAAGCCGGGACGAGGGGGTGACATGCCTCACCCTGCATGCTGGAGGTGGGGTGAGGAAGCAGGCCAGTTACTGCCATAGTCCAGGGAAGGGTGGTCGCAGTGGTCCGGAGGAGAGGTGGGCCCAGGCGAGACTTAACCTGTCGAAGCTGGACAGCTCCAGCTTGCTTCAACACCCCTGAACCGTGCTGGGAACCCCCCCACCCACCCAAATCCTGCAGACTGGCTTCATTCGAAGTTCATGACCTCTGAGAAGGGCCGTGGTAAGGGAGACGTGGGGTGGAGGGAGGGTCTCCTCTTTACAGTGGGAGACACTGGAGCACATTTGTACCCTGCGGGGAGCGATCCAGGAGAGAAGGGGAGATGGGTGACCTGGGACAGTAGGGCTAAGAGAAGGAACAGAGTCCTTGGGAAGGCAAGGTGGACGGGGTCTGTGCACATGGAGGGAAGCAGGGACTTGTACTGATGTAGAAACTCTGTTTTCCCCCCAAGACACTATTTTTGCAGCTGTTTGAAGTTCGTATATTTTCCGTACTGCAGAGCTTATTGAGAAGAACGTAAGTTCAAGTTTTCCTCCCTGTCACTGCAGGAAAGAAGACGACGGGGAAGCTTCGGTGATGGAAGATGAGGGAATTCTCTTCTCGTGGCTCTACTCTCTCTAGGAGGTATTGAGGCCTAAACTGCTGAGAGTAGGGGGTGAAGGAGATGGGGTGTGTGAGGAGGAGAAGGTTGAAACAATTGTCTTAGAGGAAATGAGCTTAACTGGGTGAAACTGTCCTGGATTAACAGGTAGTTAAGTTATGAGATCATGAGGCTAAAATTTATAAATGACCAACTGTGGTCTTGAGATTCCTTTTTCCACCAAAAAAAAATCAGGGCTTCTTGAAGAAATGATGAATTCCAGGTCTTAGGAGTAAAAAATGTACAAGATGAGCTTGATATTGTCACACGAGAAGGCAAGGAACCAATCAATCCCAACCAACTGGAGTCCTGTCAAGAGGACCCTGGAACCAACTCCCACTGGAGTCGGTTCCATCCCACAAAGATGCTCCCACTGGCCAAAGAGGGAACGTTTTGAGCATCAATAAAGATAAGACTGCAACGGACTGGGACACATCAAGTCCGTTTAAACTCAAATATGAGTTCATAATGAAAGTGAAAAATGAAAAAACTAATTGGTCACCATTGGAGGATGTTAATGGACCAATTCACTGAGTTCAAAATGACTCATTATTTTGAACACTGGTAAATAAAGGAAGAGATTCCTATTCTACCTCTCTTGTTTGCGTTACCATCGGGTAAACAAATAGTAGATGGGAATTTTCTGTTCTTTTAGAAGAATTTTAGCTACAAATGAAGAAAATGATAAATAGAGCGTGACTGTTTTGCAAAGACTATGGCACTGAGGCTCGATGGCTGCTACATCCCAAAGAGAAAAAATCAGACCTGTGCTTCCTGACGGGAAGAACACACCCACCCAGGAGACAGAATCTGCTAGAGCTTCCGTCTCCAGCCACTGAGCTATATTATAGGTCATGCAGAGAGCAAGGGAACACGCTAAACGATACCACAGGGACACTCCGCAGAACGCACTCTGTGAGGGCTGCTACCTAGTTTTCTCAGCAAATAAATTGCAAGGGAAGAAAGAAATGAAAGGGAAACCTATGTATTTAAAGGAGGTTAAGAGACACATCGGTCTCATTGTGTAAACGTTACTCGTGTGATGCACACAGACTATGGAAAGCAATTGATGACATTCACGAGACACTCAGAAACGTGAACGCTAACAGGATATCTGATGATGTTAAATAATTATCGTTTAGAAAAATGACACCAGTCTGCAAGCTTATGCAGTTTCTTTGGTGACGTTGAGGTTTCAGAGTTAAGGGAGTGAAAGGCCACTAAACAAGTTTATGGGAGATTGCAGTCTGGGTAAATGAATGAATTAGTTAATTAATGACTTGAGAATATTAGCTTTTAGCTTTACATATTCAGTGTCATTAATATCTAATGAAATACTGCATGTGAAAAGTACTTTGAAAAACGTTCAAGTTTTACTAAAACCGAGGGCTAGAAGCTTTGAAAGCCAGCCTGTCAGTACACATAGGGATCAATACAGCTCATCTTGCTGACGGCTGATTTGCTTTGCCACTATACTTACGGTGATCACATTCTTCTGAAATCCCTAAAAGGGCGTGTGGTCTGACAAAAGGATATTTTCCAATTTGTGAATGCATTTAATTGAAAACTTGTATTAAGATATCAAATTTAAGTCATATTAGTTGTACGATTAATGAATCCCTTTTAAGGAAAGTTCAAAGGTACATGAAACTGAAACGAACCCAGGAAAATCCTATTATCATCACCTTAATTATGCGTGAGTCAGTCACTTAATTATTACATGAGTCAGAGCCCTATTAGAGAATGGTGTCCGGTGTGTGCCACACTTTCAGAGGCAGGAAAACTGGAAGACGGTCCAAGTGTAATTAGAGCGATGGAGTGTTTTACGGGGAGAAGCTGAGAGGGTTCAAAATCACGGTCTCAAAGTGTATTGCATGCTTTTAATCACCTGGAGTCAATACCTAGATCCTTGACTGTACAAAGGGTCATGCAAGAAGAAACGGGCTGTAAAAAAGAACGACTTGTACCCCCTCCCATGTCCCAAAACTGCTCTCATAAGGGGCAGCCATGACCTCCATGTGACGAAACTCAAAGGACCAGTCCTCGTCCTACTGGACCCAGAGCAGCCTCTGGGGCCCCCTTCCTCCCCTTCAGTGCCCCAAATCAGAGCACCCGTGGGCTCAGCCCTCACTCCCTTTTCTGACTAGCACTCAGCCCTTGGTGAACTCACCCAGGCCATCACCATCGGGATGCTGATAGCTTCCACACTTACTTCTCTGCCCAGACCTCGCCCTTGGACTCCAGACTTGCGTAACTTACTGCCCACTCAGCACCTCAACCTGGATTTTTAACGGGCATCTCAAAATTAACATGCCCTAATCTGCCCACCCACCCAGCCACCTGCTCCTCCCACGGCTGCCCTTATCTCAGATGATGGCAGTTCCATCCTTCCGGGTGCTCTGGCCAAGATCATGGCATCATCCAAACTCCTGCCTTTTCCTCTTATGCCACATCTGCTCTAACGGCAAATCCTGTGGGCTCACCCTTCACAGACCTATACCGAACCCAGCCGTTTCTCTCCACCCCACTCCCGATGCCCTTGTCCACGTACCGCCAGCGCCCCTGGGTTGTCAAAGCCACCCCCTCCCTCTCTGGCGCCACTGCTCCCTCAAGTTTCATCCAGCAGCTAGGATGATCTGATATAAACATCATCTAAGCAGGCCTGGTCCATCTTAGAAAGGTCTCTTGTCCCTTCTGCCCACCATCCTATTTATTTTGTGATTTTCCCAGCCAGGCTTCCAGAGTCAGCAGACTACGCTTACTGCCCCCATTTCTTCCTTAATTCTTTTTTTTTTTAAATTTATTTTTATTTTTGGCCGTGTTGGGTCTTCATTGCTACGCATGGGCTTTCTCTAGTTGCGGTGTACTCTTTGTTGTGGTGCGCAGGCTTCTCATTGCAGTGGCTTCTCTTGTTGTGGAGCACAGGCTCTAGGCACGTGGGCTTCAGCAGTTGTGGCACATGGGCTTCAGTAGTTGTGGCTCGTGGGCTCTAGAGCGCAGGCTCAGTAGCTGTGGCTCACGGGCTTAGTTGCCCCACAGCATGTGGGATCTTCCTGGCCCAGGGCTCGAACCCGTGTCCCCTGCATTGGATTCTTAACCACTTCGCCACCAGGGAAGCCCTCTTCCTTAATTCTTTGCAAGCTTTTTTCCCAGCCTCTAATTCAGAGGTCACCATTACCTCCTCACCAAACCAAGGCTCTTCCCTGAGCCCTCATTGCTAGGGACCTTTCTGAGGGTCTCAACCAGTGACCATCCTGCTTCCCAGACCATCCCCTGCCACACCTGGGCTTCCCTAATCTCAGGCCACTTCTTTCTAGTCTTTTCTTCCTGCCCCTCCCACACTCAGACTGGCCTTCACCCCCCCAATCCCCTTTCAGAGAGCTCTTGCCCTCAGCCTCCACTCTTCATTTCTGGCCTTTCCTGCTGGCTGACCCGCATCATCTTAAACTCAGCACAAGCCAGACCAGGCCCACTTCCCCACCCCCAGTTCCTGTCTCTGGTCACACTGGCTTCCTCCCTCATTCTCCTGTCTCTGTCGATAGGACCACCACCTCCCCATTCTCTCAACGCTGGGCTCCTTTCTGACTTCTCGCTGTCCTTTTGCCTCTCATGCAATAGGCACCAGGTACAGTCTTTCGTGTATCTCTCCCCTGTTTCTCTCTCTGCTTTGATAACTTGCTGGGCTCCCTGGCTCCCCAGGTCCTGGCTGACTCCCCGGGCCACAGCTCCGTTGCATTTCCTGCCGTTGTCTACTCCAGGGGTGACGGAGCTGGCTTTTCCTTCCCGCCTCACCTCCTCCCCCTCCAATCATAGACCTCCAAGAGCTCTGCATCTCAGGAGTGGGATGTGCCCAAGCTTTCGCCACTCACATGGGTCCACTGGTCTTCCCAGGTTCCACTCATGGTTTAGGTATCAGAGCTGACCTTTTTCTCGAATGTCTCAAGATCTGATACTTTCTCCATCTGCTAAACGTGCCAGTGCCCGAGTGACCCTCAGCCTATCAAGGCAGTGTGTATGTAAGGATGGGGCTTCCTCTGCTGCCCCTGTGGACCATCCCACTCCAAACCATGACCTGAAAACACAGCAGGTGCCAATTCTCAGAGGCAGGGGAACACCCATTATTGGTGTCTAAGATGCACGTTATAGCATTGCTGAAATCAGGGCACTGCTAACGATTTAATTACATGGTTTAATTGGCACCATTTTTTCCTTCTCAGTGGTACATAAAATAGTGGTTCATCTTATTGTGTCTTAAAGCTGTGTGTAAAGCTCAAGTGCTGGTCTGGACTATAGGAAATTTTCTAAAATATGTTCAGCATGCCACTGTGCAGAGCTGTAAATTATGTGATACTAGGAAAGGCAGGAAAGAAGAGGAGAGAGAAAATTTTAAAAGACTTGGTCCCCTTCCTAAGATCATATGACTTAATTTGTGAAACAGGGCTAAGAGAAATCTAAAAACACTTCTCAAACAACATATGAGCAGGTGAGAGCTGAAGTGGACACCTGTGTATCTGAGGGTACATAAACACTGTTGTCTGGAACCTCAGCATCCCAGGAAGGCTTCCTGGAAGAAGTGAGCTTTGCATCTAAAAGGAAAGAAAAAGTGGGCCAAAGGCTACTCTGCCTCATTTAATGGGCACACTGTTCTCAGAAGGAAATAATGTCTCCATTTTACAAATGTTTGGATAGCGTATGAGCATCATACCCGGGATATCCACCACATAATTGAATTTGTGACAAGGGGGCAGGAGGCTCAGGAATGACTTGAATCTCTGCTGTTGTTCACATTTCCTTTATTTCCCAAATCACTCCCTGAGAGGGTATCCACAGAGGATGGAATGTCTGGTGGTTCCTGGTCATTCTTTTTTTTGGGGGGGGCACCCCAAAGGGAAAACAGGTTTATTGCAGCTGTGGTCAGGCAATCAGTGGTTGAACTAGGCCACACGTTCCAGCTCATCCTTCTTGATAGTGTAGGAGTTGGAGGAGCCCTTGGCGGCACTGATGAGCTCGTCTGCCAGGCACTCGGCAATGGTCTTGATGTTCCGGAAGGTGGCCTCACGGGCACCTGTGCACAGCAGCCAGATGGCCTGATTCACACGGCGCAGCGGGGACACGTCCACGGCCTGCCGCCTCACTGTTCCAGCTCGCCCCGTGCGGGTCGAGTCCTCCTGGGGGCCACTGTTGATGATGGCGTTCACCAGGACCTGCAGGGGGTTCTGGCCTGTGAGCAGATGGATGATCTCAAAGGCGTGCTTGACGATGCGCACAGTCATGAGCTTCTTGCCATTGTTGCGGCCGTGCATCATCATGGAGTTGGTGAGGCACTGCGCCTTGTGGAAGCACGTGGCCGTGTAGCGCCCTGCACCGTGGGGCAGGTATTTGGCATACTTCTCCTTCACTGCGATGTAATCCTGCAGGGAAATGCCATGGATCTGCACACCATCGGTGCTCCACTTCCCAAAGAGCTTGATGTCGGGGGTCTCTGCTACTGCAGGTGCAGCTGTCTCCCACTCCGTCATCCTGAAGGCGCAGCCGAGGCGTCTCGGCCGCTCAGCGTGGACCACGCGCGCCCTGGCACAGATAGGAAGCGTTCCTGGTCATTCCTGAGTGTTCTGCAAGGGCGCCACCATCCTGCTTGCCAACCGGGGGCTCTGCTCCTTCTGGAACTTGCCCGAGAGACAAATGGCTTATCCCACAGCCTTCTCCATGTGAGCAGAATGGGTGTGAGAGGAACCAACTGAGTGTGGGGCCTGATGGGAACATCCTGACGGAGGTCTCAGGGCCATCCATATACATCCCTTACAGGAGAAGGAAACGAGGCCCCCCAAACCCACCCAAAGGGCGATTCCAGGGAATCCCTCTCCTTCTTCTCTCTCCCCTCCCCTGCAGACCATTCCCGACATCCTGGCTAAAACCCAGTGCCAAGAGGGGCCCTGCATAGCTGCCAGGTCCACGTACTCCAGTGGAGGATGCAGGGATATGTGCTGCTGTCCACATGTCTGAGTACAAACTGGCTTGTTGTAGTATCTACCCTTAAGTCAAGGACTGTACACACTCACCAGAGTGGGAGGAGGGGTTGCAAGATGGAGGGAAAGGGCGCGGGCAGGGAGAGGGAAGGGCCCCGCCCTGGCGCACCCACACCCATCAGCGTCTCACAGTTGGCCCTGCGCGTTACTCCCGAGCGTTAGGCTCCTCCGCACCCATCCTGTAAGCCGGTGGGGCAGGTGCCGGTCACCATCCGACAAAGGAGAAAAGCGGGCTCAGAGAAGTCAAGCTCACACGGTAAGTGGCAGGTCTAGAGATCAGGGTCTCAGTTCTCTCCGAGAAAACACACCTTTGATCCTCCCAAATTCTACCTGGGCGGGGGACAGTGGACCGCAGTACCCTCCGTACAGAAAGCTAGTAGAAGGCAACACTTACGGAACACTTTCCACTCGCCAGGCACTCACCAAGCCCTTTACACGAATTAACTCCATCCTCACCGCAACTTTACGAAGTAGGTACAGTTTCTAATCCCGCTTCACCCGTAGGGCTACTGAGGCCCAGAGAAGCAGGGACTCGTCCATGGTCGCAGAAGTAGACGAGAGAGGGAGGCGTGAGCGGGACTGGGAGGACCAGTGAGGACAGCGGAGGGCCCGGTGGTTTCCAGCCTCGCGGCGCTGGCCAGGCCCCGGCTGCCCATATAAGGCCGCGGGCGTCCTGTAAAGTTTCAGGCGCATTAGGGCGCCCGGCAGACTGCAGCCTCCTCCGCGCCGAGGAATGTGTGGAATCCTCCTTCCTGACTGCCGCCCACCGCAGGGGGACTTCCCCTCCGCACCCGGGCCCCGGATTAGCCCCCGAGCGAGCCCGGAGGCCTCCCACCACTGCCTGGCCGCTGGGGGGAGCGCGGCGCCTCGGCGGAGCCGGCCGGGAGGCGGGGAGGCGACCGCGCGCCCTCACCTGCCCGGGGCGGCGCGCGCGGGCGCAGAGGAGGCGGCGGGGCGGAGGCCGGGGAGGAGCCTGCGCCGGGCGGCGGCGTGGGCGCGAAGTGAGACTCCTGGAAGTTGCGGGAGCGCGGGGAGCCGCGGCGGCGGGCCGCGCGCCCATGGCTTTAAGCAAAGGGCTGCGGCTGCTCGGGCGGCTGGAGGCCTCGGGGGAGAGCAGCATCCTTCTGGAGGCGCGCGGCCGCGGGGACTGCTTGCTCTTCGAGGCCGGCACGGTGGCCACGCTCGGTGAGTGCGGCAGGCGGCGCCGCCCGGGGCTCCGGGCCGGCGACTGCGCAACGGCGCCGGGGCTCGGGCCGCGCCCTGGTCCCCTGTCCAGGGGAGGATGCCGGGAGGGAAGGTCGCCTGGTCGCCGACCAGTCCCGGGCGGCGCGGAGGTGGCGGAGGCGTGGGCGTCGCACGCGCAGGGTGGCGGGTGGCCAGTTTGAATGAAGTGACGCCGGGGACGCCAGAAGACACGTGTGGCTGCTCCCGGGTGCACAGGCGGCCCACAGGGGTCTGCGGTCTGCGCGCCTGCCGGCGGGGTCCGTTCTTGGAGAGCCGCCTCTGGTCCCTTCTGCCCCGCGCTCCCCTGGGACCCGTTACAGATTCAAGACCATCTAAGAGGGGTGACTTAGGAGGCGGTCCGACCAAGTGCCTGGCGCTGTTTTTCTTTGGCACCTGTTGATGAAACCAGTGAATGCCCGTTCCCTTGTGATGGCCTCCTTCACTCCCGGGGGGGATGGGGACGAAAGCACCGTAACATAGACTCCGGAGAAAGCGCTGATGGCACCTTTGCCTCATGTAAATACTTGGCTGAGAAGCATCAGTACAGCAAAGTATAGAACTTGGAGGCAAAAAAACCCCACAAAAACCAGTGCTGGGTGTATTTGACATTAGGCGGTTGCCAAGTCAATGTATTTCACCTGTGAGCTCCAGGAAGTCTTGACACTAACATTGTGTCAAGGGCTTTAGAGACCATCTCATTTAATTTTCACAGTTCTACAAAAGGACTAGTATTATCCCCATACTACAGAGGGGTAAACTGAGGCCTGAAGAGGCTAAGAAACGTGCTTGCCCAAGGTGACAAACAGCTCTACCTGACTTCCAGTGACTATTTCTGTATTGTTGTACAGTGTGCGGCTTCTTGGAATCACCTTGTTTTGTGGCTAACATTCATGATGAAGGCCAGGTAACAAAGGGAGCGAAACCAGGTAGAATTGTTAGAACTTCAACCTGAACAGTAGAGAGTAGGCTTACAACTGGTGTCCATCATCTCCCCTGTTTGTAGCTAAACAAAGCTCAGAGGAGGTTCACCAGTCCTTTAGGTAGATGACCTGTGCAGTCACGCCCACCACATTTTATAATTGAATCATTTTTTTTTTCAGATTGTATGCATCAATTCTTCAATTAGATTCTTCGGTATACATCTTGGAAGGACCATCTCTTCTCTTTCTGCTTCCCTAATCATTTCATTAGCATATAGTTATCTGGCTTGTTTTCAGTCACTTGGTTACTAAAACACATCTCCAGTATTGTCAGCACCATAAGTGTGCAGTAATCATGGATTAAATTATTATCAGATTATTCCAGTTTGTGCTCTGTCCCGAAAAGTCCAAGTTTGGTCATTTGCTAAGGTCTTGAAAGAAAACCACAAAAATCTCCATTCCATTTTAGATGTCTACTTCCTACCACATGTATCAGAGCTGAGAGATTAAATTGCATGGTACAAAACTACTGCTTCATCAAAGAGATTAAAATATTATTCAGTGGGATGACAGCAACTTTAAGCAAGGTTCCTATATATTTGAGTTCCTTTCAAGCCACTGGGATAAAAAGACTTTATTTTTTCAAAAGTGAAGATTTTAAAATGATTAATGAAAGGAATGCAATGCATATTTTCCGTTGGAAATTAGGTTTGGGCTGAAATCATGTACATTATGTTGGTGATTACAATAGTCTGGATTCTAGAACAGAGGGCGTAATGACAGGAATGGGCCTCAGCTCACGTGCAGTCCACATTTGTCACTTAACCTAGCATTCATTTTTCAGTAGACTTTGGGCTGAATACTTAACTTGTGAAGTCTTCTTAAATTAAGTGAAACTATTTTTATTTTTATTTATTTATTTTTTAAAACATCTTTATTGGAGTATAATTGCTTTACAATGGTGTGTTAGTTTCTGCTTTGTAACAAAGTGAATCAGCTGTACATATATCCCCATATCTCCTCCCTCTTCCGTCTCCCCCCCACCCTCCCTATCCCACCTCTCTAGGTGGTCACAAAGCACCAAGCTAATGTCCCTGTGCTATGCGGCTGCTTCCCACTAGCTATCTATTTTACTTTTGGTAATGTATATATGTACATGCCACTCTCTCACTTTGTCCCAGCTTACCCTTCCCCCTCCCCGTGTCCCCAAGTCCGTTCTCTATGTCTGCGTCTTTATTCCTGTCCTGCCCCTAGGTTCTTCAGAACCTTTTTTTGGTTTTTGTTTTTTTAGATTCCATATATATGTGTTAGCATACGGTATTTGTTTTTCTCTTTCTGACTTACTACACTCTGTATGACAGACTCTAGGTCCATCCACCTCACTGCAAATAACTTAATTTCGTTTCTTTTTATGGCTGAGTAATATTCCATGTATATATGTGCCACATCTTCTTTATCCATTCATCTGTCGATGGACACTTAGGTTGCTTCCATGTCCTGGCTATTGTAAATAGAGCTGCAGTGAACACTGTGGTACATGACTCTTTAAATTATGGTTTTCTCAGGGTATATGCCCAGTAGTGGGATTGCTGGGTCGTAGGGTAGTTCTATTTTTAGTTTTTTGAGGAAACTCCATACTGTTCTCCATAGTGGCTGTGTCAGTTTACATTCCCACCAGCAGTGCAAGAGGGCTCCCTTGTCTCCACACCCTCTCCAGAATTTATTGTTTGTAGATTTTTTGATGATGGCTATTCTGACTGGTGTGAGATGATAACTCATTGTAGTTTCGATTTGTATTTCTCTAATGATTAGTGATGTTGAGCATCCTTTCATGTGTTTGTTGGCCATCTGTATATCTTCTTTGGAGAAATGTCTATTTAGGTCTTCTGCCCATTTTTGGATTGGGTTGTTTCTTTGTTTTTTTGATATTGAGCTGCATGAGCTGCTTGTAAATTTTGGAGATTAGTCCTTTGTCAGTTGCTTCATTTGCAAATATTTTCTCCCATTCTGAGGGTTGTCTTTTTGTCTTGTTTATGGTTTCCTTTGCTGTGCAAAAGCTTTTAAGTTTCATTAGGTCCCATTTGTTTATTTTTGGTTTTATTTCCATTTCTCTAGGAGGTGGGTCAAAAAGGATCTTGCTGTGATTTATGCCATAGAGTGTTCTGCCTGTGTTTTCCTCTAAGAGTTTTATAGTGTCTGGCCTTACATTTAGGTCTTTAATCCATTTTGAGTTCATTTTTGTGTGTGGTGTTAGGGAGTGTTCTAATTTCATTCTTTTACATGTAGCTGTCCAGTTTTCCTAGCACCACTTATTGAAGAGGCTGTCTTTTCTCCATTGTATATTCTTGCTTCCTTTATCAAAAATAAGGTGACCATATGTACATGGGTTTATCGCTGGGCTTTCTATCCTGTTCCATTGATCTATATTTCTGTTTTTGTGCCAATACCATACTGTCTTGATTACTGTAGCTTTGTAGTGTAGTCTGAAGTCTAGGAGCCTGATTCCTCCAGCTCTGTTTTTCTTTCTCCAGATTGCTTGGACTATTCAGGGTCTTTTGTGTTTCCATACAAATTGTGAAATTTTTTGTCTGGTTCTATGAAAAATGCCATTGATAGTTTGATAGGGATTACACTGAATCTGTAGATTGCTTTGGGCAGTATAGTCATTTTCACAATGTTGATTCTTCCAATCCAAGAACATGGTATAGCTCTCCATCTGTTTGTATCATCTTTAATTTCTTTCATCAGTGTCTTATAGTTTTCTGCATACAGGTCTTTTGTCTCCTTAGGTAGGTTTATTCCTAGGTATTTTATTTTTTTTTTTGTTGCAATGGTAAATGGGAGTGTTTCCTTAATTTCTCTTGCAGATTTTTCATCATTAGTATATAGGAATGCAAGAGATTTCTGTGCATTAATTTGTATCCTGCTACTTTACCAAATTCATTGATTAGCTCTAGTAGTTTTCTGGTAGCATCTTTAGGATTCTCTATGTATAGTATCATGTCATCTGCAAACAGTGACAGCCTTACTTCTTCTTTTCCAATTTGGATTCCTTTTATTTCTTTTTCTTCTCTGATTGCTGTGGCTAAAACTTCCAAAACTATGTTGAATAATAGTGGTGAGAGTGGACAACCTTGTCTTGTTCCTGATCTTAGAAGAAATGGTTTCAGTTTTTCACCATTGTGAATGATGTTTGCTGTGGATTTGTCATATATGCTCTTTATTATGTTGAGGTAAGTTCCCTCTGTGCCTACTTTCTGCAGGGTTTTTATCATAAATGGGTGTTGAATTTTGTCAAAAGCTTTCTCTGCATCTACTGAGATGATCATATGGTTTTTCTCCTTCAGTTTGTGAATATGGTTTATCACATTGATTGATTTGCATATATTGAAGAATTCTTGCATTCCTGGAATAAACCCCACTTGATCATGGTGTATGATCCTTTTAATGTGCTGTTGGATTCTGTTTGCTAGTATTTTGTTGAGGAGTTTTACATGTATGTTCATCAGTGATATTGGCCTGTAGTTTTCTTTCTTTGTGACATCTATGTCTGGTTTTGGTATCAGGGTGATGGTGGCCTCAAAGAATGAGTTTGGGAGTGTTCCTCCCTGTGCTATATTTTGGAAGAGTTTGAGAAGGATAGGTGTTAGCTCTTCTCTAAATGTTTGATAGAATTCGCCTGTGAAGCCATCTGGTCCTGGGAGTTTGTTTGCTGGAAGATTTTTAATCACAGTCTCAATTTCAGTGCTTGTGATTGTTCTGTTTATATTTTCTACTTCTTCCTGGTTCAATCTCAGAAGGTTGTGCTTTTCTAAGAATTTGTCCATTTCTTCCAGGTTTTCCATTTTATTGGCATGTAGTTGCTTATAGTAATCTCTCATGATCCTTTTTATTTCTGCAATGTCAGTTGTTACTTCTCCTTTTTCATTTCTAATTCTATTGATTTAAGTCTTCTCCCTTTTTTTCTTGATGAGTCTGGCTAATGGTTTATCAATTTTGTTTATTTTCTCAAAGAACCAGCTTTTAGTTTTATTGATCTTTGCTATCGTTTCCTTCATTTCTTTTTCATTTATTTCTGCTCTGATCATTATGATTTCTTTCCTTCGGCTAACTTTGGGGTTTTTTTGTTCTTTTTTCTCTAATTGCTTTAGGTATAAGGTTAGGTTGTTTATTTGAGATTTTTTTGTTTCTTGAGGTAGGATTGTATTGCTATAAGCTTCCCTCTTAGAACTGCTTTTGCTGCATCCCATAGGTTTTGGGTCATTGTGTTTTCATTGTCATTTGTTTCTAGGTATTTTTTGACTTCCTCTTTGATTTCTTCAGTGATCTCTTGGTTATTTAGTAGTGTGTTGTTTAGCCTCCATGTGTTTGTAGTTTTTACAGATTTTTTCCTGTAATTGATATCTAGTCTCACAGCGTAGTGGTCGGAAAAGGTACTTGATATGATTTCAGTTTTCTTAAATTTACCAAGGCTTGATTTGTGACCTAAGACATGATCTATCCTGGAGAATGTTCCATGAGCCCTTGAGAAGAAAGTGTATTCTGTTGTTTTTGGATGGAATGTCCTATGAATATCAATTAAGTCCATCTTGTTTAATGTATCATTAGAACTTGTGTTTCCTTATTTATTTTCATTTTGAATGATCTGTACATTGGTGAAAGTGGGAAGTTAAAGTCCCCTGCTATTATTGTGTCACTGTCGATTTCCACTTTTATGGCTGTTAGCATTTGCCTTATGTATTGAGGTGCTCCTATGTTGGATGCATAAATATTTACAATTGTTATATCTTCTTCTTGGATTGATCCCTTGATCATTATGTAGTGTCCTTCTCTGTCTCTTGTAATAGTCTTTATTTTAAAGTCTATTTTGTGTGATATGAGAATTGCTACTCCAGCATTCTTTTGATTTCCATTTGCATGGAATATCTTTTTCCATCCCCTCACTTTCAGTCTGTATGTGTTCCTAGGTCTGAAGTGGGTCTCAGACCCACTTGTAAACAGCATATATACAGGTCTTGTTTTTGTATCCGTTCAACCAGTCTATGTCTTTTGGTTGGAACATTTAATCCATTTACATTTAAGGTAGTTATCGATATGTATGTTCCTATTATCATTTTCTTAATTGTTTTCGGTTTGTTATTGTAGGTCTTTTCCTTCTCTTGTGTTTCCTGCCTAGAGAATTTCCTTTAGCATTTGTTGTAAAGCTGGTTTGGTGGTGCTGAACTCTCTTAGCTTTTGCTTGTCTGTAAAGGTTTTAATTTCTCCATCGAATCTGACTGAGATCCTTGCTGGGTAGAGTAATCTTGATTGTAGGTTTTTCCCTTTCATCACTTTAAATATATTCCGCCACTCCTTTCTAGCTTGTAGAGTTTCTTCTGAAAGATCAGCTCTTAACCTTATGGGCATGCCCTTGTATGTTATTTTTTTTTTTGTTTTTCCCTTGCTGCTTTTAATATTTTTTCTTTGTATTTAATTTTTGATAGTTTTATTAACATGTGTCTTGGCGTGTTTCTCCTTGGTTTTATTCTGTATGGGACTCTCTGTGCTTCCTGGACTTGATTGACTATTTCCTTTCCCATATTAGGGAAGTGTTCAACTATAATCTCTTCAAATATTTTGTCAGTCCCTTTCTTTTTCTCTTCTTCCTCTGGGACCCCTATAATTCGAATGTTGGTGTGTTTAATGTTGTCCCAGAAGTCTCTGAGACTGTCCTCAATTCTTTTCATTCTTTTTTCTTTATTCTGCTCTGTGGTAGTTATTTCCACTATTTTATCTTCCAGGTCACTTATCCGTTCTTCTGCCTCAGTTATTCTGCTATTGATTCCTTGTAGAGAATTTTTAATTCCATTTTTTGTGTTGTTCATTATTGTTTGTTTGGTCTTTAGTTCTTCTAGGTCCTTGTTAAATGTTTCTTGTATTTTCTCCATTCTGTTTCCAAGAATTTGGATCATCTCTCCTATCATTACTCTGAATTCTTTTTCAGGTAGACTGCCTATTTCTCTTCATTTGTTTGGTCTGGTGGGTTTTTACCTTGCTCCTTCATCTGCTATGTGTTTCTGTGTCTTCTCATTTTGCTTAACTTACTGTGTTTGGGGTCTCCTTTTTGCAGGCTGCAGGTTCGTAGTTCCCGTTGTTTTTGGTGTCTGCCCCCAGTGGCTAAGGTTGGTTCAGTGGGTTGTGTAGGCTTCCTGGTTTAGGGGACTGGTGCCAGCGTTCTGGTGGATGACGCTGGATCTTGTCTTACTGGTGGGCAGGACCACATCTGGTGGTGTGTCTTGGGGTGTCTGTGGACTTATTATGATTTTAGGCAGCCTCTCTGCTAATGGGTGGAGTTGTGTTCCTGTCTTGCTAATTGTCTGGCATAGGGTGTCCAACGCTGTAGCTTGCTGGTCGTTGAGTGGAGCTGGGTCTTAGTATTGAGATGGAGATCTCTGGAGAGCTTTCACCATTTGATATTATGTGGAGCCGGGGAGGTCTTGGTGGACCAGTGTCCTGAACTTGGCTCTCCTGCCTCAGAGGCACAGGCCTGACACCTAGCTGGAGCACCAAGACCTTGTCAGCCACATAGCTCAGAAGAAAAGGGAGAAAACAAAAAAGAAAATAAATAAAGTTATTAAAATGAAACATTAAAAAAATTATTAAAAATAAAAAAATTTTAAAGTAATTAAAAGAAAAAGAAAGAAGAGCAATCAAACCAAAAAACAAATCCACCAATGCTAACAAGCGATAAAAACTATACGAAAAAAACCCCACAAAAAACAGACAGACAGAACTCTAGGACAAGTGGTAAAAGCAAGGCTATACCGACAAAATCACATAAAGAAGCATAAACATACACACTCACAAAAAGAGAAAAAGGAAAAAAGAATTATATATATATGTTAAAAAAAAAAGGAAGAGAGCAACCAAATCAATAAACAAATCTACCATTGTTAATAAATTCTAAATACTAAACTATGATAAACACAACACCAGAAACAAATTAGATGGAGAAAGCAAACCCTAAGTCTACAGTTGCTCCCAAAGTCCACCACCTCAATTTGGGATGATTCATTGTCTATTCAGGTATTCCACAGATGCAGGTACATCAAGTTGATTGTGGAGCTTTAATCCGCTGCTCCTGAGGCTGCTGGGAGAGATTTCCCTTTCGCTTCTTTGTTTGCAGAGCTCCTGGGGTTCAGCTTTGGATTTGGACCCGCCTCTGTGTGTAGGTCACCTGAGGGCATCTGTTCTTGGCTCAGACAGGGCGGGGTTAAAGGAGCAGCTGATTAGGGGGCTCTGGCTCACTCAGGCCGGTGGGGAGGGAGGGGTACAGATGCGGGGTGAGCCTGCACGTCGCACTAGCCTGAGGCGCGCCATGCGTTCTCCGTGGGAAGTTGTCCCTGGATCCCGGGACCCTGGCGTTGGCGGGCTGCACAGGCTCCCGGGAGGGGAGGTGTGGAGAGTGACCTGTGCTCGCACACAGGCTTCTTGGTGGCGGCAGCAGCAGCCTTAGCGTCTCATGCCCGTCTCTGGAGCTCGTTTAGGCAGTACTCTGAATCCCCTGTCCTCGTGCACTCCGAAACAATGGTCTCTTCAAGTGAAACTATTTTTAAAAGGCAGCTGTAGCATTTGGTAATGTTGCTGGTCCAGAGAAGGATTGTGGGAGCCTTCTGTTACTAGAAAGCTGTTGTCTCAGACTTTTAGAGTATTCTAAACACATCACTGTTGGATAGACCGGCTCTGAACTTGAAATTACCATTTGTGTTCTAAAGGTCTAGCTTTTTGCTTTCCTTTTCTGGATAAGGTTAAGAGTGCTTTCATTTTTTTCCCCCTAGAAGGTTGCAGTCTCTACTTTTGCGAGGGGCAGTACACCTCTGGCGGCAGCTGGCAAAGCTGGCAGTGGAACCCTGGCCATTCCATGAGGTTCAAGGTTGGGGGCAGCTTACTTTTCACATCAGCTGTGGTTTCCTGTGATGGGTCTCCCCAGTGAGGAATGAGAGGTCAAGCAGACTTAAGTCGAGGGTTTATTCCCACTGTCGAGGGCAGTGGTTTCTCCCTGGCCCCTGAGTGGTCCTAAATTCTGCGCAGCTGTGCGGCAGGTGCACGCTGCTGCTTTTATGGGGACTGGCAGGCGAGCTGGGTGGGCCCAACAGGCATAAGCACAGCTCTTCAAGGCACATTTCAACCCGTAAGGATCATAACTTGAAAAGGCTTCCCAGGGAAAGGGGCTCACCTTTGCTTGATGTTTTCAGGCAGTGCTGAGATAGGAGCTTGAGTTGGGTGGTGAGTTTAGGAAAAACTGATGATCGTTGATTGGCCGATTTCTAGGTTAGTCCTATTCCAACGTGACTTAGGCGGCCACCCAGCCTGCCAGCAGGAGGTTTGCTGGAGGAATGCTTCCAACTTCCAGCTTCTAAAAGAATTAGGTTGAGAATCTGTCTTTAATGTGGATCAGCGGGAACAGGAATTCCAGAGGCAGAAAAGCCAAACAGGTTGGCACCAATTTCAAAGGTTTTTATAAAGTTTTCTCGATGACCTGATTCAACGGTAGGAGGCATCTCAAGTACAGATACAAAGCCAGAGCCTGTAACCGTTCCCCTGGGTCTGCCGTCCACAGTTAACACACAGATGTTCTCTTATTTGTGTACTGAGACAAAAAGCGCTTGCCGTCTTGTCTCTCTTGGTCGCTTTTAGACGTCGTGCAGACCAGATGAAGGGAACTGTGCCCGTTGTCCATGCGTTTCGTCCGTTTTTAGAGCCAGCAGCAATGCTCCAGAGTTCTCCAGACAGCCCCGCAGGAAGGGTGGTCTGCAAGTGCGTGTGTGTTTACACGTGGGTGTGAGGCGTGCAGCCCTGCCTCTCCCACCCCCAGCTGTGCCTGCCGTGGGGCAGGGGGTGGGGTGGGCAGGAGGCTCCGCGAGACTTAATGAAGCTAATTAGTGAGTGTCCCGAAATTCCCTGAGCTGCTGGGGGAAGAGGTCCCGTGTGAACACGGGCCTGGGTTCTCCCAGCTGCTGTGGGAGAGGCCACAGTGTCAAGCTTCGTTTGACTTGGAGACGTGGCCATGGAGCCGAGCAAGGCTCTGTGTAAACTGCCACCTTGGCCACTTTGTCAGGCTTCGTGGCCTGGGTTTATTCGGTCCGTGACTTGAAGTTTGACCTGCCTGAGGGCATCTGAGAGAGTCGAGCGAATCCTCCTGGGTGACATCCTGCTGGGGGCTTCGGGCTCCGGTCTTGGGAAGCCTGGGTGGTGACCCCAGGTCGCAGCGGCCTGTTGTGTCCGTGGCTCACGAACAGGCCTTTCCCAGTTGTAGGTTTGCTCCTCGTAAGGTTGACAAGATGGCAGACTGAGCAAGTGTGCTTCTGCCTGGCTTTTTTTTGTAACTCACCAGGAGGAATGGGATATCAGATCTCGCCAGGCTCCTTTTTTGGGCTGCGTGGCTCCAAAACTTTTCCTTTACCTGTGAAAATGTTCAGTTGTACGCAAAAGTGGAAGGAAAAAGGAATCTGCTGTACCTGTCACTCACTGTGGATGGCTATCAGTACAGTTCAAGTCTATGTCACCCGTCCCTGTATTTTATATGAAAAATAAATTTCCTGAAATTTAGTTGGTGTATTGCCAGCAAGGTTTTAATTAATTTGGCTTGGCTTTTTTTTTTTTTTTCTTCCTGACTTGCATTTGTATGTGTGTAAGTTCAGATTTACTTGATGGATTGAAATGTGACCAACAACAGAAGTGGGGGTGTGAATTGATTCTGAGACTCTGGCCAAGATACATTTTTTTTTTTTTTTTTTTTTTTGTGGTATGTGGGCCTCTCATTGTCGTGGCCTCTCCCGTTGTGGAGCACAGGCTCCGGATGCGCAGGCCCAGCGGCCAAGGCTCACGGGCCCGGGATCTTCCCGGATCGGGGCACGAACCCATGTCCCCTGCATCGGCAGGCGGACTCTCAAGCACTGCGCCACCAGGGAAGCCCCAAGATACATTTTTAAGAGTGAAGTGATCACACGGAAAGAGTAAACCACAGCCTGGAAGAGCCGGGTGTCCCCCCTCTTGGGACAGCATTGATAGGCTCGAAGGAGATGGTCTGGACCCAGTGGAAGTACTGCCCCTAGACCACGGCAAGAGGGGGGGCTTCCCTGGTGGCGCAGTGGGTGAGAGTCCGCCTGCCGATGCAGGGGACACGGGTTCGTGCCCCGGTCCGGGAAGATCCCACATGCCGCGGAGCGGCTGGGCCCGTGAGCCATGGCCGCTGGGCCTGTGCGTCCAGAGCCTGTGCTCCGCAACGGGAGAGGCCACAGCAGTGAGAGGCCCGTGTACCACAAAAAAAAAAAAAAAAAAAAGGGGGGCCTTGCCCTGTGCCTCTCACCAGAATGAGGAGTTGGGCCAAGGGGCTGTGTCCCGTGCTGTTTGTGGCCCTCTCCCTGACTACCTCTGGACCACAGTCCGGGTACACAGGATCCTGGAATCTCCTGCATAAATGGTGCCCAGCCTGCATCCAGCCTGCTCTGGTCTCCTCCCAGGGCCCCCGACAGACTGTGCAGTGGGTGTGTCTACCCAGGTCTGGAGGAGGGGTAGCAAGGGTGCAGGGTGTGAGTGGAAGTGGACGCACAGTTGCTGGGGTGTCCTCAGGTGTGTGCATGAGGCCCCTACAAGGTGGTATGAAGCCCAGAGGGGGCTGGGATCGGTGGAAGGAAAAGGGGGCCAGGCTGGGGGCGGCTCTCCCTCCTGGGCGCATTCTGGGCCTGGCCTTCCGGTTAGTCCCGGGCGTGTCCTTCTCAAGCCAAAGAATAAAACATATTTTACTTAACAGTTTGTGAGCTTGATTGAAACCTTACAAATAGCTCCACGCAGGGGGTGCAGGGCTCCGACGGTACCCGGCTCAGACCCTGGAGGTGTGAGGCCAGGCGTGCCGAGGTCTTACTCTGGGGCGTTCCTTGGGCACCCAGGCACCCCTTTGTGATTTGTGGTTGCTCAGCTTCTGTTGATGGACGGTGTCACCTTTTCACCTGAGGATGATGTTTCTTTCCCCACTCAAAGTGTCCTTAAAGCCCTGGCAAACTGCCCCAGGCTCAGACCTGGGAATTAGATTGGGGTCCCTATTATTAGGGTGTGTGTGGTGGCCAGCCCATCTCCAGGGGAAAATCAAATCAGGCTGGCAAAGATGCGTGCACCAAAGTGATTTGAGGGCTTGAACGCGAGGCCCTAGCGCTGCGCTGGCGTCTCCAGGCTGCAGTTACAGTGGGCGCTTTGCTAGGTGGCGGATTCTCAGCGAAAGTCAACACAAAACAGCCCAGTTACAGGCATTTCCTGTTTCAAGGACTTGCTGGAAGGAGACCTGGGACCCTGTTACGTAAATGTAAGTCATTTTTGAGGACACTTTAATGAAACCCTTAAAAACATGCCCGTCCTTGATCCAGTATTCTATGGGGAGACCATCTCAGGAAATACACACAGGAACTCATTTTGCTTCAAGGATACGTATTGCAAAGTGTTTTGAATTTTCGGCTGGTCAGGTAAGCGTTGGTTCACTTGGTCATAATAGCTAACACTTGCGCTTACCACGCACCCGGCACTGTCTGTGGTTTGTATGTATTGACTTATTCAGTCCTCACAAAGAGGCAGGTCCTAATCATCTCCATTTACACTTGGAGAAACTGAGGCACGGGGAAGTGTAAGAACTTGCATGAGGTTCTGTTTCTAGTTAGTGGCCGAGCTGTGATTTGAACAAGTCCAGGAGGCTCCAGAGAGCAGTCTGTTTGCTAAAATCCCATGCTTAGAAAAAAAGAAATTTCAGTGTGTGTATGAAAAACACCAGCAGTGTCCTGTTGTCTCTCTGCTTATCTTGGGTTTCAAAACACACGTGTAGTCAGTGGAGAGAAGGGCTGCCGGTGAGTGTGAGCATCACATGGCATCCCGACTGGCTTTCCATCTGACACCTTTTTATAGCGGGGTGTTCAGGCTTGGGGAAGCAGTCACCCACTTTGCGAGCAGTGCGTGTGATATTACAAGGGGGAGATCTTCAAGAGAAGTGTGTGGGCTTCAGTCCTGTGTTCTAGCAGAGCTGAGGCTTGTGTCGGGGCTTGTCCTTCTGAGTGGATGTCCCGACACCTAGAACAGAGCCTGGTTAGGACTCAAGGCTCTGAAGGAAGTGCTGGGTTCCTCGGTGTAGAGGTGGCAGTGGACCCCAGGCTCCCCAAGGACGTGCATCTCGATGTGAGGACAGTCAAACAGATGACACGTTGGTGTCGTCCTGAACCTCTCCTCGATTTGGAGCGGGGAAAGGTTCCTGAGTGAGTGTGCTGGGCGCCCTGCACACTTCCTGTCCTCCTGTCCTGTATCTTCCTGTCCTCTGTTCTGGGGCCCTGAGGACGGCTCTGCCACGTGGGTGGATAGACTGCTTTGCACCCAAGGTGGGCACTGGGCACATGTTGTGGAGCACAGGGCCCCGTCCAGGAAGGCTGGATGCATCTGGCCAGGTGCTGGGGGGCAGCAGTCTGAACTCGGGGCATAGGAAGCTGGAGGGTTGCCATTTGCTTATATAGCTTCTTGGTTCAGAAAATGACTCTGGGTGGGAGGATTCACTGAGCATATTAGCTGTGGAGGGTGGGCAGAACAGCTCCTTCCGGTGGCCCAGTTCATGCGAGCAATTCCAAAGTATGAATGCAGAAGGCTGAACTTAATTTTAAGGCAGTTTTTTGAGGATATGGGACTCTCCCGGCGAGGCTTCTGTAATATCACGGGAGCTGGTACTTAATTCTGTTCCTGCATCTGTGCCCATTTCCGCCCCTCCACCCCCCCTCCCCAGGCTGCTGGGGCGTGATGGGGCCGTCCCCCCTGCCCCACCTGCTGGACCCTTGTGCTCTACTCTCCGACTCTTTCTTGTGTGTTTCACTGGAACCATATCCTCCCTGAGAACAGGGCATCGTCTTCTGCCACTTCTGCTCTTTGACAAGGTCTGAGGTGATGCCCAGGGCAAAACACGTGGTAAGAAAGGAAGAGGGACTTTTCCTATGCCCTTTAAAGCACTGTGAGGTCTCATGGAGCAGAACTTGGGCCACCAAATGCTCTCCCACTTACCGTGTTGATGTGGGATTTGGGGGTGGGGTAGGGAGAGGGCAGGGTGTTCAGGACTGATGCTCAGACCCAGCGGAGGACTGGGATGGGCCGGTCACCCATCAAGAGCGAGGAAAATGGCCACATTTAAGGTGAGCATAATGTACGGCTTATCTCCGCTGGCCGGCTGCCTTTTTGTATTCAACTTGTACCGACATTCCTGACAGGTGGTAGTAATCTGTACTCAGAAAAAGCAAACTCCTTTCCTCAGGTCTGACCCTGGAATGTTCTAGTGATAAGTCCTCCAAACCCTTCATCTGTTCCCTTACCTGAAGACCTGAATTCTAGCCCTGACTCCTTAAGCTCTTCCTTAGCTGGGGGAATTTAGTTAATTCCCCCAGGCCTCAGAATCCTAATCTGAAAACAAATGCATGACAACCTCTTCTGGCTTCCCTACGCTCAGATTCCATGTGTCTTTAAAAAAAACAAAACAAAACAAAACAAAAAGTTAAACACTAAGCATGAGCAAATAAGAAATACCCCTACTTTACACACCTAGTTAAAATTATAAACCACCCAGAAATTTGAATCTTAGGAGAAATGACCTGGCAGAGTAAAATCTAAGATGGCTCAGATCTAAGTCTGAGCTAAACTTAGGAATCTGATGCTATACATTTTTTATTGGAGACTTATGAATTAATTAAAATGCATGAAATTCTCTCTCTTGATTCTGCCCCTTTACTGTAACCAGCCCCAAAAAATTTTAAGCCATAACAATTTAAGCTTAAATTAGGAACATACGGTATTTATTGAACTAAGCTATGCTAATTGAGTAGCTCTTTTAGCAGATTCTTATTAGTATCCACTGGCATTCTGAAAATCACACCTTTCCTCATACTGAATAACATGTTTTTAACAATCTGGATTGGAGTGGGGCAAGTGGTGCGTCTGGGGGTGAGTGGGCTTGTTTGTCTGTGTTGATTGCCTATACATTGCATGGACTTCGCTTCACCATGAATCTTATCCGTGGCTGATAAATATTGTATGTTGGAAAAACTCTTTAATCAGAGATGGTCCTCTGCCGCTCCTGCTTCCCGACCAGGCAGAGCTGAGGTCAGGCGGAGCTGAGCTGGATCCTGCTGGCGGAGGGGAGTGATGGAAGGCTATCAGTTGCAGCAGCAGTGCACAGGCTCCAGCTTAACAGAACAGTGACACTCGCCTCACGGCCTGTGTCAACAATGGACTTGTTTGTTTTCATTTAAATGGTGTGGATAGAGAAAGGAATATTGGAACACGAGGGCTGGAAATAACTTGCCATCCACTCAGGCCTGAGCCAGGCACTTATAACAATGTCCATCTGCCTAGTGGCACCTGCTTCTCTTTTCACTGGGACCACTAGGAGGGGAGGACCCCTTGGACCAGGGAGGAGGAGCCTGTGGACCAGGAGGGGAGGAGCCTGTGGACCAGGGAGAAGGAGCCTGTGGACTAGGAGGGGAGGAGCCTGTGGACCAGGGAGGAGGAGCCTGTGGACCAGGAGGGGAGGAACCTGTGGACCAGGGGGGAGGAGCCTGTGGACCAGGGAGGAGGGGACTGTGGACCAGGGAGGAGGAGCCTGTGGACCAGGAGGGGAGGAGCCTGTGGACCAGGGAGGAGGAGCCTGTGGACTAGGAGGGGAGGAGCCTGTGGACCAGGGAGGAGGAGCCTGTGGACCAGGGAGGAGGAGCCTGTGGACCAGGGAGGAGGAGCCTGTGGACCAGGAGGGGAGGAGCCTGTGGACCAGGGCCCTATGCTGCTGGACGAGGGGGCAAGAGCCATGGTTAGAGCACATCTGTGGGGGTAACACAAGAGGGCCAGCAGTAGAGCTGCAGGAGTGGAATTCCATGTTGAAACTGTAGGTCTCTGGAGTGGACAAACAGAATCTTACACTTCCCATTTCTAAGGGCTACTTTCTGCTTTCTCCAGACACAGTGCTTGGAGTGAGGACTCAGAGATTTCGTCTGATAGTATAAACTGATTTTAACCAGAAGTAACAGAACTTTATTGCTATTATTCTTTAAGTTTTGCTGTTTGTTGACAGGGAAAGAGGTATGATGTCCATTAGGGTGTTAAGAATATTGACATTTGCAAAGACCCCAGGAGTCTGGGATGGGAACACAGGGGAAAGGTCCAGGCCTCCGTGCCAGCTTCTGGGGTGAGGTGGTGAGGTGGGAGGGCTGGGAGAGGCGGGCTGAACTCCTGTCCCCTCCCAAGCTCCCCTGCTTTCCAAGCTGCGACTGTGGGTCTGAATCTGTCCAGAGGGGACGCTTTTTACTAATTCACAGAAAGGCACCATGCCAGCTGGAGACTGCCCTGGAAAAGTGGACAGGTCACGGCCTTTTCTAACTCATGTGGTAGTGATAAAATTTTAGTCCAGCCACAGAACTGGAACAAATGACCTCAGACACATATATGGAGCGAGAAATTGTAATGAAATACCACTGCCTGCACAGGGATGGCTCCAAGACTTCAGGGGTTTCTGGGTGTGTGTCTGATTTCAGCAGCGCTCCCCCTTTAGGTTTCTGGGTTAGTTTGCTGTTAGAAAAATTAGGTTACTGAGAGCTTATTAGAATTTTGTCTTACAAGAGAAAATAAACCCAGAATGAAAACTTGAGGAGCGATCCTGTGAGGAAGGTTTGCGAGCTGTAGAGGATGAACTTTGTGACTTCAGTTTGGTCCCTACCTTTCTCCTGGGTCTTGCAGGAAAGTCGTCACATTTGTGGCTTCTGTCTTCCCCTCTCCTGAACACTCTCAGGTCTTTGGGTGTGGATGATAAGATTGTGCACTTAGGAAATCCAGGAGACAGTCCCTGAAGTCTCTGTGAGTGCAGCGATATCACGTCTGGCACTTGTGTGGCAACCCTCCAGGAGACAGACAGGTGGACTCATGTGCACACACACAGTGGGGACACAACAGGTGAAATAAGATTGGGAAAATGTTGATGCCTGTTGGAGCTGGGTGATAGGCAGGTGATAGTTCATTAGACGTAGTGAATTAATAAACGAGCTGCTTTTCAAGCTCAACAGATGAAAATCGGTAGTTTTCCCACATACCGTCATTAGTCAATTAGAGTATGTAATAGGAAAAACAGGTTCCCCTCGCAGTGACAGCAGTTTCTGGGAATAAACATAATCAAATATGTAAAGCTATAAAACTTTATGGCTGCACTGAATAAGTGGAAAGGTACAGCATATTCTTGGGAAAGGAACATCAACATTGTAAAAATGTTCTCAATAAATCTGTAAATGCAAGTACCTATGAGTAAAATGCAATCAACAGGAGTGTTTGGGTTTTTTTAATATAAATTTACTTATTTATTTTCTTTTTGGCTGCATTGGGTCTTTGTTGCTGCACGCGGGCTTTCTCTGGTTGTGGTGAGTGGGGGCTACTCTTCGTTGCGGTGCGTGGGCTTCTCATTGCGGTGGCTTCTCGTTGCAGGGCTCTAGGCGCACAGGTTTCAGTAGTTGTGGCACGTGGGCTCAGTAGTCGTGGCACGTGGGCTCAGTAGTCGTGGCTCGCGGGCTCTAGAGCGCAGGCTCAGTAGTTGTGGCACGTGGGCTCAGTAGTTGTGGCTTGTGGGCTCTAGAGCGCAGGCTCAGTGGTTGTGGTGCACGGGCTTAGCCTGTTTTGAGTAATGGCAGCCCCCCATGGGTGGGCCTGTTGCTCCAGACAGAACCTGTGAGTCATCCAGATCCCTGTCTCCTCCTCAGTTCCGTCCAGTCCACCAGGACGTCCAGACCACTGCCTCCAAAATACGTCTGAATCCACCGGTTCCCCTGTTGCAGTTGCTACGGCACTAGTCCAGCCACTGCTTCTCTCCCTTGGACCACACGCCACCTCCTAAGTGGCCTCTTGGCTGCCACTCCCGGGCCGTCCCCTTGACCCCAGACAATGGCTTGACCGAGCCTGCACGGCCTGTGTCCTCTGCCCCGGCTCTTCCTCCAGACTGTCTCCCCCCTATTTCCCGGGCTCACTCTTCTTGAGTGACCCTGACCGGTTCCTGCCTCAGCGTCTCTGCACTGGCTGTGCCCTCTGCCCACAGTGCCCTTCCCAGACCTCTGCCTAGCCACCTTGTCCTCCTTCAGGCCTAACTCGGTGACTTTGGCAAGACGTTCCGGACCACCCTTAGCCAAACCAGCCCACGGCCTCCACGCCTCAACTGTCTCCGTTCCCTCACCTGTTTTCTTGTCTCTATATCACGTGTCACTGAAATTACCTTATTTATTTGCTTGCAACATGTTGGGTCTTAAGCATGCCAGCTCCTTGGGAGCAGGATGTTGTAGGTTGCACTGTCCACCTCAGAAGGATATGTTCAAGTCCTAACCCCTCTAACTGAATGTCACCTTACTTGGAAATAGGGTCTTTGTCGCCATAATTAAGGTGTGAATTAAGATTAAGGTCATCCTGAAGTAGGGTGGGCCCTTAATCCTGTAGGACTGGTGTCCTTGTAAGAAGAGGAGACACAGAGACAGGTACTTACAGAGGGGAGAATGTCATGTGAAGACACACACACACAGAGGGGGGATGGCCACATGAAGACAGGCGGAGATGGAAGTGATGCTCCCACCAGCCAAGGAATGCCTGGGGCTCCCAGAAGCGGGAACAGGCAGGAAGGATCCTCCCTGGAGCCTCCAGAGGGAGCCTGGCCCTGCCCACAGCTGGATTTTGCAGTTGATTAATCAAGTGCGAGTTGCTTTAATTCTCCAGCTTGTGGTATTTTGTTCGGCAGCCCCAAGAAACTAATACGGCTGGGGGGGGGGGTGTTCTCAACACTGTCTGACGTGAGAGGCTCGGGAAACACTGCCAAATGATGAAGAAATGGCCAGAATAGCCAAGAAGATTTTGAAAAAGATCAGGACAGTCTTGATCTCCTAGACAGTGAATCATGCTATAAAGCCTAAACAATGATCTAATAGGCAAAAATCAGTAGACTAGAGGAGAGGGCTCAAAGCAGACTCATGTAAATAGAGTAATTTAGTTTATTATTAAGGTAGCAGTTTAAATCATTGGGGGAAAAGGTGGACGCTCAGTAAAGGGTGTTTGTGCAGCTTGGCACTTGCTTTGTTCAGCCAGATATTTCAGAGCAGGTCCGCCTTGGCTGTCTGGTCAGAAGGGAGAAGGGCTTGCCCGCAGGTCCATGCCGGGCGGTTCCTCTTCCAGGGAGTGAGTGGTCTTTGCCGCAGGTCATGCAGGTGACTGTTCACACAGCTGTCTGTCGCTAGCTAGCATCTCGCCAGCTTACAGCCTTGTGCCCGCAGGAGCTAGGATCCCTTATAAAACCGCCATAGGTATAGTTTCCGGGGTTCACAAAGGGGCGTGCTCGGCTACAAAAGTTGTCACACTTAAGGAAGCCCCGAGCCTGGCGTCCCCACTGGGGCTTCCTCATTCACGAAGTTCATTTTGACCATAAGCAGTGTTATCTAGTGACGTGGTTTACGTTCTACCGTTATGGGGTTCCCAGGAAACCAGAGCTGGAGAGTCAGGAAAAGGTTTTGTGAAGCCCATGTGGACACGAATTAAGTTAGAGCCCTACATGAAATCATATATAAATTCCAGAGATACTTAAGAGTTAAATGTAAAGAAATCCCACTTTTAAAGTTTTAGAAAAAAACATAGGAGAGGGCTTCCCTGGTGGCGCAGTGGTTGAGAGTCCGCCTGCCGATGCAGGGGACGCGGGTTCGTGCCCCGGTCCGGGAAGATCCCACATGCCGCGGAGCGGCTGGGCCCGTGAGCCATGGCCGCTGAGCCTGCGCGTCCGGAGCCTGTGCTCCGCAACGGGAGAGACCACAACAGTGAGAGGCCCGTGTACCGCAAAAAAAAAAAAAATAGGAGAAGCTTCCACAGTGTAATGGTACAGAAAGCTCTTCTAAGCAAAGCATAAAACTCATAAGTCGTAAAGGAAAAAATAACCTGAGAGATTTAAGAACTGGTTTTTATTGAAGTATAACATATACATAAAAATGAACAAATCCTAAGCGGACAGTTCCGTGAATTTTCACCAAGTGAACATGTCGCATAACCAGTGTGAAGATCTGGAAACAGCGTTTCCCTAGGGCCTGTTTCCCTGGTACCCTAGGGCCGCCTGCTCCTCCTTTACCCCGTGTCAGACTGATAGATTTGACTACAGAAACATTTTAAACTCTGGGATATCAAAAGACGCCATAAATATAGTTAAAAGACCAGCAGCAGGCTGGAAGGAAACTATGTCCAGCCCTTTGCAACATATACAGGGACATATACAGGACTGACGACCATTGTAGCTATAAAAACACGCCTACGGATCACGAAGAAGAAGGACCAATCATTCGACAGAAAAATTGGCAAAAGCCACACTAAGTAATTCTCAAGAGGAAAAATACAATGGTCCAGGCAGTGGAGCCAACACTGCCAGCTCTGCTGAGCGCCATCATCCACGTTAGATGGATGAGTGCTTTTCTCTCTCTTGCTCCACTTCTCTTGCCTTCTCCCTCCTGAGATTCAGTGGGAGCCCCGGGTGACAGATAATGTACTTCCTCAGCATCACCCCTCCTATCCACCCCTCCCCCCTGGCCTGCAGCTGTGCCCACATACCTGTCCGTCCCCTTAGGCTCATCCCTCTCCCAGCAGATGTTTGGTTCTCATGACTGGCTCCCCGGGTCAGCCCCGTGGGCTCCCAGACAAGCCCAGATTTAACTTGTCCTCTGGGGACACACCTGCCCAGCTCAGTGCTGGGAACGTCAGGGCAGGGCTCAGGTGCTTGGGACATGAACAACGGCTGTGGCCGGGCCAGGAGTGGCAGTAAGTAGGACGGGGCCACCATGGCCAGGGGTTGGGGCTGGTGAGAGGTGTGGCACCTGTCACAAAAAGCCAGGGTTGGGGAGGACAGAATTGGCCCCTGGAAGGAGTGTGGGACAGGCTTCAGAGGCATTCTGTAAAGGCAAACTTCCCCAGAAGGGATTTTGTGGCAAATGACTGGGGGAGTCTGGACACGGCGACCCCTTGGAGGTGTCCAGCATTGAGTTAGCGTATGAAAGATGGCCAGGCCCTGCAGTAAAGCCACCTACTGAGACAGCCCTGCCTTCCCCAAACACCTTTGACCTTTAGTTCCAGAACATACATCAACACCTGCCGGTGACCAGTGTCCCTAGGGTCCACTTGGGGAATCCCTGCTGTGAGGGGATGAAGATTCTAAGGCCAGGTTCTGAGCCAGCCACAGGCTTCTCTGTTAGGAGACTAGAGCTAATTCCAGGTACAGAAAGCATTTGGCTGGAGGGTAGTTTGGAGGAGACAGTTTCCAAATCAACAAAACAGTGTAACTAGGTTCATTTGAGAAGGTTTCTTCCGCCCTTTTGTTAAAAAAAACAAAAAAACCTGTGACCGTTTCCTGTTGTTGTTGGGTGGGGGCCTCGTGAGTAAGCAGGTGTGTTTAGTTAATAGACGTATATGGAGAAAGAGGCCACACCTGTCACAAACTACGCCCCCAGATATTACCTATGGGTGGGGTGTCAGTAATAAAGCGATAATAACGTGTCTGCGCTGAGTTGAACTTCCCTCATCTTCCCTGGACCTCCGTGCTCCCGAGTTTGTCAGAGGTCAGAGGTCCCCAAAGAGCGTGGCTGCAGCGCTGGTGACAGTCTCTGAGCATCTAACACAGGTGAACAAACTGCTCTGTCAGATCCCTAATGAATCTGACCAAACAAAGAAGTTTTTAAATCAGAGAAGCCTAGGAAATGAATTATCGACTGTTGTCTGGATTCTGGATGAAAATAGTAGTAATCGACCTTGGGGAGGTTGATCAACTCTCACCCCAGCCTCCTGGAACTGTGTCCCGACCTCACCTTCATGCATTCCCCCAAACCCGGCGGCCTTGCTGGAGGCGGGGTCATTGTCTGTGTTCCTCACCGCTGCTCCCCCCCGCAGGTCCCTATCCCTCCCTGGAAGACTGCCTGCCTCTCTGCCATGCTCCCATTCATGGAGGGCTGGGCTCCTGGCTCACCCAGTTCTTCCGCCACCTCTCCTGTCCCATCCTAGCTATGGTCGTGCCCATTAGCTGCTCTCACCTCCTCACTGCCAAGTCTTTCCTTCCATCCCCCTTCACGCCGCCGGCCTTCTCATCACCAGTCATCATACCGCCCTGGAAGTGCAGCATCAAGCATCCTCTCCGCCACCTTCTGCCCTCCTAACCCGCTCAGGACCCCTACTCAGACCTTGAGTCTGTGGCCCGCGACCCTTCCCAGCACCTTCCCTCCCCTCACATCCTCTCTTGCCTCCTTGTCCTGCTTCGATTCCCATCCATGCTGATCATTCCTCTTGCACACGCTCTCCCCTCTTTCAACCACGCTCTCCTTCATACTTGCCAGGCAAAACCCCTGGCCCTGAGTTAGTCCTCTCCCCCGACTACGAGAACACCCTCATGTTGCTGGGCGCAGCTGGAGGAAAACCCGACCACACTGATCTGTCTGTCACAACTTCCTAAGGGTCTCCAGTGCTGGTTCGGTAGCCTGGTTGCATCTGCCTAGCCAGGTTTCTCTTCCGCCCTCCGGGATGACTGTTTCTCATCTCAGGCCTTCAACACCTTGTCCCTCTCCACTAATTTCACTCCCTGTTTCACTGAGAGAATGAAAGTAACTAAAACAGAACTCTGACAAACCCAGTCACCTCCTCCGCCTGCCCCGCGTCGGCGGCGCCGCCCCCCTTTGTTAGGGCGCGTGCCCTCTGTACCCCTTCTCTTCCTCCTTTGCTCTGCTCCCGTCCCCTCTCACCTCTGAAGACTCTGCTCCCCGGCCTCCTCCCTTCCCTTCCTAGCTGGATGATTTCCACCGGTACAACAGACGGTTCATGTTTAGAAACACCCTCTCTCGACCCCAACGCCCCGCCTCCTTTCTCTGCTCTGTTCCCCCACGTGAAGGGGCTGTCTCCACTCTCCCTCCTCCCACTCTCTGCGACGCAGTTTCAGCCAGGCGTTGGTGCTCGCCCTTTGGTACTCTGAAGCCCTCCATCAGGGTCACCAGAGATGGCTACCTTGCCGGATCCCACGCAGGTCTGCCCGTAGCATCACCCAGGTGATCACACCTGCTTCCTGAAGGATGCTTCTCCTCCTGGTCATATTCCTGCCTCACTGCTGCTTCCCCCAGTGCCTGGCATACAGTAGGCATCTAGGCATCTAGCGTCCATGTTGAGTGATGGGATTGAAGTGTGAAAGGGTGTGACTTTCCCCTTCTCTCCCCCTCCCTCCCTGCACCTCATGTAGCATCAGAAGGTGTATGTGGATCACACGACAAGGTTTCTAAAGGTAAGGGTGTGTGTGTGTGTGTGTGTGTGTGTGTGTGTGTGTGTGTGTGTACATGCATGGAAATGGCTTCTTGGTGAGGGACGAGGCACTCCAGTGGGGTCGTAGCAGGGCTGGGAGGGGCACTCAGGTAGAGTAAGGAAGTACTTCTTCCTGAGTAAGGAAGAAAAGGGGAAAATAGTCAGCAACTGGCTGGGCTGCTCAGTTAGAGAAGAAACTGGGAAAGTAGCTGGGAGTGGAACCTTCAGCACCCAGCCCAGGCCTTGGGTCTAAGTTGCTAGTCAAGGGAAGCACACTGAAGGGTTTTTTATAGGAGGGAGTGACATGTCGGGACTTGCCCCGGGGGGGGGGGTCACTGTGGGGGCCTGGGAGGGGGACAGGAGGCCCAGGAGTGAGGTCTCTGGTCAGCCCGTGAACTCTGCCCTGAAGGATCTACCTCTCCCCCATGTCTAAAGATAGCTTGCACGCATTTGTGGAAAAGGGGATAATTGATGCTCATTCTTTTTTTTTTTTTTTTTTTTGCGGTACGCGGGCCCCTCACTGTTGTGGCCTCTCCCGTTGCGGAGCACAGGCTCCAGACGCGCAGGCCCAGCGGCCATGGCTCACGGGCCCAGCCGCTCCGCGGCATGTGGGATCTTCCCGGACCGGGGCACGAACCCGTGTCCCTGTATCGGCAGGCGGACTCTCAACCACTGTGCCACCAGGGAAGCCCTGTGTCAGTATGTTTTAAAGGCCCAGATCCCTTCTTTTTGGGGGAAAAAAAGACTCAACTCTAAAGGCTCAGTGTCCAGCCCAGCACTTGCCCCCTTGTCCGAGGAGCCGGCCTCCTCTTCCAGGCTGGTCACCTCAGCCACTGCTGACCTTGGTGCGGGGAGGGGAGTTTATCCAGCTGCTTCTCCAGCTGTGGCCGCAGCTGAGACCATACATTGTCTTCTTACTTCCTCTGGCTGGGTGGCGCACGTATGCACAGCCTTGCTGGGAGACAGTGCTTCTGCTTAGGTCGTGTTTTTGGGGTGCACTCCCCAACCCGCCCTTCACGTGGCTTGGACTTTTGGGAGAGGGAGAGGTGGTGGGGAGAGCAGGAAGGTTTCTTAGCGGGACTGATGTGTCTGCCCAGTTGGCTTTTGTCTGGGCTCTCGAGCTTCTGTTTCAGGCTGGTGTTTTGATTTCCACGTTGCTTAGCAACCCTCCAGCAGCCTCCATCCACCAGCCCGCCTGCCCGAGGAAAACCATTGTCTTTCTGGAGATCTGCTTTAGCTCCCAACTGATAACTCTGGAAGGAACGGCCACAAGCCAGTCTGAGCTGAGCTCAGAATTAGCACATGAAGAAGTCGTTGACCTTGATCTTGATGATTCTGTCCTCTTGAGACCTTGAAATAGAAGAAGCTGGTGTAAGGTCGGGCACAAGAACGCAGCCACAAATGGTACCTCAGACTTGGGCCGTCTGCGTTGTTAAATTGACCTACTTATTTTTCTGACCTGTGGGCTGGGCTTTGATGGAATTTCCTTAAGGGGCGTTATTGTGGAAAATATTATGGAAGAAGGAAGCACGCGTGGTTGGTTTGATTATTGATCCAGACTGCTGGCCTGCTGACCAGGAAGGCGGCCTGCTTGGCCTGGAGCAGAGCAGACTCTCGCTCAGCCTGTGGCTCCCACAAGACCTGCCCCGGCCCCCCAGCTCTGTCTGATGACAGAGGTCTGTCCTGAGAACCAGAATCCCGGCCAGCTTTGCTCTGCTTTGGGGCAAGCACTGTCCCCCCTGCAGTGGAGCCCTTTCTCTTCCACTCCTCTTGGCCCACTGGACCTGGGGGTGGGATGCGTGTCCCCCCAGGCTCCTCTTTGCCACCTCCAGGCCATCCTCCTTCCCTCCACCATAAAAGCAGTCAACGAGGAATATCATGTCCAGCGCCCACCAGGAGGTCTTCCTAGGCCCATCTAAACATCCAAACTGTCAGCACCCCACTTGGCATCCAGGACAGGAACCAGAGCTCGCTGGCGGGCTGCACGGAGCGTTCTTCTCTGGAGTCATCCTCACAGCAGCTCTGTAAGGTCACTCACGGGGTGTGGACGCTGGGGAGGTGTGGATGCCAGGGCTGTCTTGCTGAGAAGCCTCACTCCCCGATAGGATCTAGTGTCGGTGGTCAGCTGAGCTTCCAGGTTACCTCAAAGGACAGCTCCATCCAAGAGTCTCCTGTGTCCTCATCGTTGTTCTGGTCACCTGTGGTTCCTCCCGGTCCAGTGCCTGCTACCAGACAGTTCTATTTTTATCATAAGCCATCTCATCTAGTATTGTAGACAGGGTTTATCAGGTTACCAGAGAAACAGGACTTGGAGGTTAATCTAGGGTCAAACTCTCTTGCAGGCTCTGTTGACCCTTTGTCCATGCACACCAAGGAACCTTGTTGCCCCCTGGCCCTCCTTGAAATTGCCTGGTCCCTTGACGATTTTACCTTCTTCCCTGTCGGCCCGGACACTCCATCCACCCTCTGTGTCAGACATCCCACTTTTCATCCTCCACCTTCATCTTTCCAGCTCATCCCTCACTTCCCCAATTCCAACCACCTTGACCCTGCTGGGACTGCGATCCCGTGAACCTGCCACCTCTTTTAAAATGTTGTTTTACATATACATGCATTCTTTTTCATATTCTTTTCCATTATGGTTTATCATAGGATATCAAATATAGTTCCCTGTGCTCTACGGTAGGACCTTGTTGTTTAACCATTCTCTATATAATAGTTTGCATCTGCTAACCCCAAACTCCCAATCCACCATCCATGTTGCTGAAAATGACATTATTTCATTCCTTTTTATGGCTGAGTAGTATTCCATTTGTGTGTGTGTGTGTGCCACATCTTTATCCATTCATCTGTCGATGGACATTTAGCTTGCTTCCATGTCTTGGCTATGGCAGACAGTGCTGCTATGAACATTGGGGTGCATATATCTTTTCAAATTAGAGTTTTGTCAGGATATATGCCCAGGAGTGGGATCGCTGGATCATATGGTAGCTCTATTTTTAGCCTTTTGAGGAACCTCCACACTGTTTTCCATAGTGGCTGCACCAACTTACATTCCCACCAACAGTGCAGAAGGTGAACCTGCCACCTCTTCCAGTCGCTTCCCGACCCCCACGCCTCTCCTCCCTCACACACCACCCCTGCCCTCTCCCTCCCACCCCTGTCCCTCTCTTGCTCGTTACTCACCTGGTAAGCCCTGGGTAGGTCCTCCTCTCCTCACCTGTACCTGCTTCTGTGTAGCTGGAAGTTTCTGGAGACAACCCACTACCGCACCGCCGGGTCTCATTGCCCCTTCAGGGTCCCCAGGCCCTTCAGTGATGCTCCTATATCCCGTTCACCCTCCCGCATCCCCAGACAGCTCCTGCACACCTCCCCCTGCAGCTCTGCCTCACCCACCTACCATATCTGTCCCTGTGTCCTCCTTCTCTCCTGTTAAGTGGATGGACTCTGTGTTAAGGCAGCCCCCATTCACACATCGCCAGTCCAGGGCACTGCTGGCGGGTCCCCTCTCTCTCCTCCTCCAGCAGCTGTTACCTCCCTTGCATCAGTTCTACCAGCGTGCAAACCTTCAGGAAATCTTTAGACCCCACTTCCCGCTCTACAGCCTCCCGTTTCTACACACACACACACACACACACACACACACACACACACACACACACACACACGAGTTCCTCAAGGAATTGTCTCTACTCACGGTCTCTGTTCTTTCTCTTCCTCTCCATTCAGGTTTTTGTCCCTCAACTTTTCGGAAACTGCTCTTTCCTGGTTCACCTGTGTGTACCTAGAGTGATGAATGCTCCGTCCTGGTGGGACGGGACTCAGGGCAGCATCCAACCTCACTGACCCTTCATGCCCCCTGTCAGCACTATCCTCCGGGCTCCTGACACCACACACTGCTGGCTTTTCTTATATCTTTTTGGTTTCTTTTATATATATATATTTTTTAAATACAAATGATTTTTTAAAAAATTATTTATTTAATTTATTTATTTTGGCTGCGTTGGGTCTTCGTTGCTGCGCGCGGGCTTTCTCTGGTTGCAGCGAGCGGGGGCTACTCTTCATTGTGGTACGCGTGCTTCTCATTGCGGTGGCTTCTCTTGTTGCGGAGCACGGGCTGTAGGCGTGTGGGCTTCAGTAGTTGTGGCGCACATGCTTCAGTACTTGTGACACGCAGGCTCAGTAGTTGGGGCGCACGGGCTCAGCTGCTCCGCGGCATGTGGGATCTTCCCAGATCAGGGCTCGGACCCGTGTCCCGTGCATTGGCAGGCGGATTCTTAACCATGTGTCACCAGGGAAGCCCATTTTTGGCTGCTTCTCCTCCGTCTCGTCAGCCTTTAGACATGCTGTCCCCTCCACGCACTCCCCAGACCATCTCCCCACTCTCATGATTTTAAGTACCTTCTGTTTGCTGGGGGCATCCAGTTTGTATCTTCAGCCGATGTCTCTGTGTAACTCCAGATGGCATGACTCCATCCTCGAAATCTGGGGCCTGTCTGAACTGAGCTCCCAGTGCCTTTCCGAGACCTGGCCCGTCTGTCTTCACAGACACTGGGGGTCATGGCCACGCCATCCTGTCAGTTGTTCGGGAGCAAGACTTGGCGTCATCCTTGAACCCTGTCTTTCTCTCATGTCCCACATGCGGTCTGTCCACAGATCCTCTGGTTCTGCCTTCAGAATATCTGCAGATGTTTGATGATGTTCCACAGATCCTCTGGTTCTGCCTTCAGAATATCTGCAGATGTTTGATGATGT